>NC_086445.1:244288739-244479115 GCF_028390025.1 Pseudophryne corroboree | reverse complement strand
CTCTGGCATCAAGATAAGTGCGTTGTCCATATCTCCCAGAAGATGTCAGGGACACGACAGTGGTCAGGTGATACAGATCCCATACGGCAGATGGAAGTATTGCTGTATAAAGGGAAGGAGTTATTTGGGGGTCGGTCCATCGGACCTGGGGACCACAGCAACAGCTGGGAAATCCAACCTTTTTTACCCCAAGTTACATCTCAGCTAAAAAAGACACCGTCTTTTCAGCCTCAATCTTTCCTTTCCCATGAGGGCATGCAGGCAAAAGGCCAGTCATATCTGCCCAGACATAGAGGTAAGGGGAAGTAGACTGCAGCAGGCAGCCCTTTCCCAGGAAAAGAAGCCCTCCACCGCGTCTGCCAAGTCCTCAGCATGACGCTGGGGCCGTGCAAGCGGACTCAAGGTGGGGGGGTAGTCTCAAGAGTCTCAGGGCGCAGTGGGATCACTCGCAGGTTGACCCCTAGATCGTACGAGTATTATCCCAGGGGTAAAGATTGGAGAGTCGAGACATCTTCTCCTCGCAGGTTCCTGAAGTCTGCTTTACCAACGGCTCCCTCCGACAGGGAGGCAGCATTGGAAACAATTCACAAGCTGTATATCCAGCAGGTGATAATCAAAGTACCCCTCCTACGACAAGGAAAAGGGTATTATTTTTCCACACTATATTGTGGTACTGAAGCCAGACGGCTTGGTGACACATAGTCTAAATCTAAAATGTTTTGAACACTTACATAAAAGGTTCAAATCGAGATAAAGTCACTCAGAGCAGTGATAGCGAACCGGAAAAAAGGGGACTATATGGTGTCCCTGGACATCAAGGATTACCTCCATGTCCAAATTTTGTCCTTCTCATCAAGGGTACCTCTGGTTCGTGGTACAGAACTGTCAATATCAGTTTCAGACGATGCCGTTTGAATTATCCACGGCACCCCGGGCCTTTTTACCAAGGTAATGGCCGAAAAGATGTTTCTTCAAAGAAAAAAGGCATCTAAATTATCCCTTACTTGCACGACCTAAAAAGGGCAAGTTCCAGAGAACAGTTGGAGGTCGGAAGAGCACTATCTAAAGTAGTTCTTCGACGGCACGACTGGATTCTAAATATTCCAAGAATCGCAGCTGTTTTCCGACGATACGTCTGCTGTTCCTAGGGATGATTCTGGACACGGTTCAGAAAAAGGTTTTTCTTCCCGAGGAAAAAGCCAAGGAGTTATCCGACCTGTCAGGAACCTCCTAAAACCAGGAAAGGTGTCTGTACATCAATGCACAAGAGTCCTGGGAAAAATGGTGGCTTTTTACGAAGCAATTCCATTCGGCAGATTCCATGCAAGAATTTTCCAAAGGGATCTGTTGGACAAATGGTCAGGGTCGCATCCTCAGATGCACCTGCGAATAACCCTGTCGCCAAGGACAAGGGTATATCTTCTGTGGTGGTTGCAAAAGGCTCATCTATTGGAGGGCCGCAGATTCGGCATACAGGATTTGATCCTGGTGACCACGGACGCCAGCCTGAGAGGTTGGGGAGCAGTCACACAAGGAAGAAACTTCCAGGGGGTATGGACGAACCTGGAAAAGTCTCTTCACATAAACATTCTGGTACTAAGAGCAATCTAAAATGCTCTAAGCCAGGCGGAACCACTCCTGCAAGGAAAACCGGTGTTGATTCAGTCGGACAACATCACGGCGGTCGCCCATGTAAACAGACAGGGCGGCACAAGAAGCAGGAGTGCAATGGCAGAAGCTGCCAAGATTCTTCGCTGAGCGGAGAATCACGTAATAGCACTGTCAGCAGTGTTCTTCCCGGGCGTGGACAACTGGGAAGCAGACTTCCTCAGCAGACACGATATTCACCCGGGAGAGGGGGGTCTTCATCCAGAAGTCTTCCACATGCTAATAAACTGTTGGGAAAGACCAATGGTAGACATGATGGCGTCTCGCCTCAACAAGAAACTGGACAAGTATTGCGCCAGGTCAAGAGATCCACAGGCAATAGCTGTGGACGCACTGGTAACACCTTGGGTGTACAAATCAGTATATGTGTTTCCTCCTCTGCCTCTCATACCAAAGGTATTGAAGATTATACGGTGAGGAGGAGTAAGAACAATACTAGTGGCTCCGGATTGGCCAAGAAGGACTTGGTACCCGGAACTTCAAGAGTTGGTCACGGACGACCCGTGCCCTCTACTTCTGAGAAGGGACCTGCTACAACAGGGTCCCTGTCTCTTTCAAGACTTACCGCGGCTGCGTTTGACGGCATGGCGGTTGAACGCCAGATCCTAAAAGGGAAAGGCATTCCAGAAGAAGTCATTCCTACCTTGATTAAGGCAAGGAAGGAAGTCACCGCGAAACATTATCACCGCATTTGGCGAAAATATGTCGCGTGGTGCGAGGATCGGAGTGTTCCGACGGAGGAATTTCAACTGGGTCGTTTCCTACATTTCCTACAATCAGGATTGTCTATGGGTCTCAAATTGAGATCTATTAAGGTTCAAATTTCGGCCCTGTCAATATTCTTCCAAAAAGAATTGGCCTCAGTTCCTGAGGTACAGACTTTTGTTAAAGGAGTACTGCATATACAGCCTCCTGTGGTGCCTCCGGTGGCACCGTGGGATCTAAATGTAGTTTTAGATTTCCTCAAATCCCATTGGTTTGAACCATTGAAAAAGGTGGATTTTAAATATCTCACATGGAAAGTGACTATGTTACTGGCCCTGGCTTCCGCCAGGAGAGTATCTGAATTGGCGGCTTTATCTTATAAAAGCCCTTATCTAATCTTCCATTCGGATAGGGCAGAACTGAGGACTCGTCCGCATTTTCTCCCTAAGGTGGTATCAGCGTTTCACCTGAACCAACCTATTGTGGTGCCTGCGGCCACTGGCGACTTGGAGGACTCCAAGTTGTTGGACGTTGTCAGAGCCTTAAAAATATACATTTCAAGGACGGCTGAAGTCAGAAAATCTGACTCGCTGTTGATACTATATGCACCCAACAAGTTGGGTGCCCCTGCTTCTAAGCAGACGATTGCTCGTTGGATTTGTAACACAATTCAACTTGCTCATTCTGTGGCAGGCCTGCCACAGCCTAAATCTGTTAAGGCCCATTCCACAAGGAAGGTGGGCTCATCTTGGGCGGCTGCCCGAGGGGTCTCGGCATTACAATTCTGCCGAGCAGCTACGTGGTCGGGGGAAAACACGTTTGTAAAATTCTACAAATTTGATACCCTGGCAAAAGAGGACTTGGAATTCTCTCATTCGGTGCTGCAGAGTCGTCCGCACTCTCCCGCCCGTTTGGGAGCTTTGGTATAATCCCCATGGTCCTTTCAGGAACCCCAGCATCCACTTAGGACGATAGAGAAAATAAGAATTTACTTACCGATAATTCTATTTCTCGGAGTCCGTAGTGGATGCTGGGCGCCCATCCCAAGTGCGGATTATCTGCAATACTGTACATAGTTATTGTTAACAAATTCGGGTTATATTGTTAAGGAGCCATCTTTAAGAGGCTCTTTCTGTTATCATACTGTTAACTGGGTTTAGATCACATGTTGTACGGTGTGATTGGTGTGGCTGGTATGAGTCTTACCCGGGATTCAAATTGCCTCCCTTATTGTGTACGCTCGTCCGGGCACAGTACCTAACTGGAGTCTGGAGGAGGGTCATAGGGGGAGGAGCCAGTGCACACCACCTGATCTGGTAAAAGCTTTACTTTTTTGTGCCCTGTCTCCTGCGGAGCCGCTATTCCCCATGGTCCTTTCAGGAACCCCAGCATCCACTACGGACTCCGAGAAATAGAATTATCGGTAAGTAAATTCTTATTTTCTAAATTTCTCAATAAGAAACTTTTGGCCTAGGGGTGCCTGGGAAAAAAAATTCTGAATGCCGTGAATCAAAAAAGTTGGGGAACCACTGGATTATAGGCTTGAGAGAGTGAAAGTAAAATGATCTGTAATGTATGCTAAAGGGAAAGGGTTAAAAAAAAAAAAAAGTGTATGCAAATTGAAAGTGAAAGTAGTATATATGCAAGTATATATGTAAATGTATTGAAATCTGTGAAATAAAACTGAGTGAGTGCATACCTCCCAACATTTCATTGATTGAAAACGGGACTCCTGCGCGCACGCCTGAAAAGGGGCCATGGCCTATGTGAAAGGGGCGTGTTTTCGTCACTAAGGGGGCATGCCCAGCGCTCTGTGAGCTGTTGGCATGCCCCCAGTCCCCCTGTCTTCATTGAATAGACGCTGTGCGCATATTCAATGCTGCTCTGCTCCGAACTGCCTCCCCCCCCCCACACACACACACCGCAGGACACTGCGGCCCGCGGGTTGGACAGCGGGACAGTAAAAAAACAAAAAACTGGACTGTATATGAGTGTAAAGAGTGTGAGTGCACTATACTACACCAGATCTGGAGGGCAGCATACAAGCAGCACTCAGCTGCAAAATGAGTGCGCAATCAGCAGCGGCAGTAAGCGCTCTGGACCCCCCTTTTGGGCAGGGACTTAGTGCACATACGCGGCGCCCAGGAAAACAATTGAATTGTGACCATTGGGCAGGAGGGAATGGGCACAAATGACATGGGCGGAATTATTAGGCGCTCACAAAAACTATTTATTCAGCCCCATGGAAGACTACTACCACATACAGGAATTGCAATGGCAGGTGTTTCTATATTATATACAGTATATATCTACCAAGACCATAAGTGGCTATGCTATGCAACATTTCAAATTGCATACCTAATTTATATCTGGAGCACAAACTGATAAGTTGACTGATAATGTTATTAACCCTCATGAAGTTATTTATTTTACAGTATTTCTAAATTCATTGTAACATTCATTGTAACAGTAATAATATATACAGAATCTAGAATATTTTCTTACAACACTTAACATTTTTCATAATTCTCAGCAGCTGTGTACTACCATTCCCAAAACCTGGCAAGCCAGGCTACATATACTGCAGAACCAGAGATGTAAGTTTAATTAAGTACACTCTCTGGGGGTAATTCAGACCTGATCGCTGCTACATATCGCTTTGCAAGTGGCTGGTTTTAGCTGAATGCGCATGCGCAAAGTCACGAATGTACATGTGCCGGCCTCGCCGTGCGACAAATGTGCAGGCATACACGTGAAATTTGTGCACGCTGACAGCCAACAACAAAGAGGCGTGATGAAGGCGGTGCGGGGGCATGGCTTCGCAGGCTTGCGAAAAGGGGCGTGAAGGTGGGTGTCTTGCGGGGGAGTGTGCTAAAGGGCCCCATACACTTATATGACTTGACGGTCCGTCATGTCGTATAAGATTTCGTCCAGCCTCCCCGTTGGTAAGATAGTATTATATATATCGTGTGCAGTTTTTTTTTTTGCATACGATATATCTTTTACTATCCTATCTATTTACTGCGGGATCCGACATATCACGAGTGCAGCACTCGTGATATGTCAAATCTAGGGGGATCCGATCCGATGCTCACGGGAACGCGGATCGGGGGGAAAGCACCCTGAAAATGCCCGATTTCACCCAATATATCGGGCCGAATGCCCGAATTGGGCTGAAGTCGGGCATAATCGGCCTAGTGTATGCGGCCCTTAAGGGCTGCAGGCGTAGTTTTAGCACGGCTGCAAAGCAAATCGCTGTCAGTGCACACTGGGCATTCGCAGCTGCCGAGTAAGTCTAGGGCTGCGCACAACATGCGAACGCTCAGCACAGGTGTCTTGTCAGCGGTCTCCCAGCAAATAATTGCAAATCAAACGCACCTGTTTACAATGCAAATGCCTCAACAGCTCATTGCATCTCTAGCTCTCTCTGAAATGGTATGTAGTCTCTCACTCCCTGGATATGTGCAACACACAATCTACACGTTTGTTTACAACTATTACATGTGTACTGCACATGCACTACATGTGTTGTTTGTCAAGCAATTGTACACATTACACACAACTGAGTAATTTATTTTAAAGGCCCACTTTCTGTATTCACATTGCTTTGAGTTGACACATAGCTTTGAGATGTCTATCAAGCTGCATTGTGCTTTCAAAATACACATACTGTATTCATATATCCCACATACATGCCTTGTTCTCTTGAGGAACACATTTGTGGTGTGTTTCATATTACAACATTCACACCATAATGCAAGTTTACCTATAATGTTCACTAATAATGCTTCAGGTACTACATTCATATGGGTAAATTTACGAAGATGGGAGTTCTATTTAAGATGGGATGTTGCCCATAGCAGCCAATCAGATTCTACTTCTCATTTATCTAGCACCTTCTAGAAGATAATACCTGGAATCTGTTTGGTTGCTGTGGGCAACATCCCCATCTTAAATAGAACTCCCATCTTAGTAAATTTTCCCCCTAGTATGCTTTATTGTTTTAACCAAAAAATTACTCATAGCATTATGTTTAAAAAAAAAAAAATACAAAACATTACCATGCATCACAATAATAAAAACATAATTTAAGGACAAAGTGTAAGGCGTTTAAATAATTTTACAATCCAAATAAATATATTCCTAACACAAAGACAAAGAAAAATAAAATAAAGACTACACCAAATGGCACAGCAACAAGCACCTGGCTGTGCAGAAAAGAGGATTACAGTACCCAGTAGTCAGTTACCCCCATCTCTGCAACAAACACAGCAAGAGGCTGGTATCCATACCCTGGCTGAGGAAGATGTGGGGCAAATTGAGGAAGATTCTGGGCCAATACCCAAACGCAACAATCAGCCCCACAAACTGAAGAGGAAGGTGTGACAACTTCACAGGCTAATGCATCACAGCCAGGGAAAGAAAAGAGAAAACGCCAACCCCCATTTGGCAGGAGGGAGTTGGGTCCCACAAGCCATTGACAAAAATCTTTTTTGGAAACAGAATATGGGCGCTGGAAACAAGGACCAAATGTGGAGAGAAATCACGTTTTCCCCTTTTTTTCCCAGCTGAAGGAGTTCTTCTGTGTTGGGTCTGCGCGTGGATCTGCGAGCGGCCTGCTTAGTGCGATCTTGTTCTTGGGCAGGGCTAGGAGATGGTGCAGGTGTTGTATCCTCCCTGAGAGTCTGGCCAAGGAGGGCTGTGATGGTGTGCATGCCTTGGCCAATAGTGGCATATATGTCATGCATGGCTTCCGCAACAGAGGAGATGTCACACATGCCTTGTTGCACAGTGGAGGACAGCTCACGGACCGTGGAGGTCAGCTCACAGACCTCCAGGAGCATCTGGTCATGGAAGTCGGTGGTGTTTCTCCCTTGCCTCACAATTTGGGCCAGAAGCTCCTGGAGACTGGGTTGGGGGAGTGCCTCAGTGTGTTACCGGGATGGAGGGCTTTCCGGCCCCAGACTGGAGCTGTCGTTGCTCGCACCCTCCTCAGCCTCAGTGAGCTGCACCTCCTGTGCTGTGATTGTAAAAGGAGACAAAAGAAAAAAGAAAAACATTAGTAACCCACATTTTTTATTTTTTATAAAAAAAAACACAATTTACCTGCCAAGGCATGTGGATATTCAAGGGCAGGCGTGTCGGTGTCCATTTCGGACACACCTGCTACCTCATACGCCACACAGACCAAGGCTTGCTCCTCCAAGTCCGTAAATTCAACACTCTTAGGGAGTGTCCCTCCCCCAGTCTCCCTCGAAGCTCTACATTGCGCAGACTTCTTGATCTTCAGCCGGGACTTGAAGTCGGCCCAACTACAGATGTTTTTTGGGTTGGAAAAAAAAAATAAACCAAAAAAAATTATTACATTGATTACATTTTTCAAACTGTACATTTTATACATTCATTAATTTTTTATTTTTTTGTTATTGGTGCAATTGTATACATAAAACAATCACAAATCTCATACCCTACATTACTTTGGACAACGTCTACTTGTACACATACATAGCAGTAAATATTGTAATATGTAATTTGTACTTTAAGATAGATTTTGAAACATACCACTCAAACATTAGAGCTGCTCATTTATCTTGCACTTTCCAGAAGGTTACATATGTAATAGTCTTGGTTGCTATAGGCAACATTACATCTAAAAACGAGCTACCATCTTAGTAAATGCAGACAATAGTGTTTGAGTGTGCTTCAGTATGTACTTACCATCTTCTCACTTCTTGGGATGTGTTGACAATTGGTTCCACCTCATTCGCAACATCCATGATCTCTCTCCAGATATGGTCCTTGGTCCCAGCACCCATGTTCTTATTTCCAAAATGAATTTTCTCAATGGCTTGTGGGACAAGAATGGCCAACTCTCTCTTGGTAAATGGGGGTTGCTGTCTTCTTTTCTTTCCTTGGCTGTGATGCAGTAACCTGTGAACTTGTCCCACCTTCCTCTTCAGTTTGTGGCCCTGATTGTTGCGTTTGGGTAGTTGGCACAGAATCTTCCATAATTTGCCCTACATCTTCCTTAGCCAGGGAACTCAGACCAGCTTCTTGTTCTGTTTGTAGAGATGGGGCTACTTCACTACTGGGTCCTGCTCTTCTCTCCTCTGCACAGCCAGATGCTTGTTGCTATTCTATTTGGCGTAGTCTCTTTCCTTTGTCTATGTCTTTGTTTAATGTCTTCATATTGAGCTTTTAGTTTTTTTATCTCAAGTGTGATCTCACTATTAGAGTCCATGATGCAGGTAGCATGTGCGTATGGTTTACTTGGTGTTGTTTTATACCTGCATATGCATGATTAGCGTAAATTAGCACAGGAGATGCATACATAATTGGTACATTTGCTTTGATTGCTTAAACTATTTAAGCATGTTCTAGCCATCTGTGGTTTGTGGGTGTATGGAGGAGAAGGAGTTGTGGAGTGAGAGGTGGAGAGTAGTTTGTGGAGGTAAGTTGTGCTTTTTTGTGTTGTCTTTTTAAATATTTAGTGCTTTTAATCATATTTCCTTGGAGTAATGTCAATGTAATGTGTTATGCAGAGTTGTGGCTTTTTGGTCGAATTCATAGCTTTTGGTGTCGTCCCTGTGTAGTTTAGTGTGCTGCGGTGCAAACAATGAATGTCGTTATTTTGTTTTTTGTTTTGGTAATGTAGTTTTTTTTGTTTGTATTGAAGGATGTTTGTAGTGTGGATGACCTGACAGTTTTTTTTTCTCCATTTATTCTCAAGGGAAAAACAGTATATATATCTGTGAGGTAAGTATCTGCATGTTCATAGGTGTGTGTGTTGTGTGGTGGGGTGTTTTTCTATGTGTGTGTTTATTATGGTTATTTCTCTTTTTCCTGAAGGAAGCAGCATCTTATTTTGTATTTCTCTGACGTCCTAGTGGATGCTGGGGACTCCGAAAGGACCATGGGGAATAGCGGCTCCGCAGGAGACTGGGCACAAAAGTAAAAGCTTTAAGACTACCTGGTGTGCACTGGCTCCTCCCCCTATGACCCTCCTCCAAGCCTCAGTTAGATTTTTGTGCCCGAACGAGAAGGGTGCAGTCTAGGTGGCTCTCCTGAGCTGCTTGGAAAAAAGTTTAGTTTTAGGTTTTTTATTTTCAGTGAGACCTGCTGGCAACAGGCTCACTGCATCGAGGGACTAAGGGGAGAAGAAGCGAACTCACCTGCGTGCAGAGTGGATTGGGCTTCTTAGGCTACTGGACATTAGCTCCAGAGGGACGATCACAGGCCCAGCCATGGATGGGTCCCAGAGCCGCGCCGCCGTCCCACTTACAGAGCCAGAAGAGCAGAAGAGGTCCGGAAAAATCGGCGGCAGAAGACGTCCTGTCTTCAATAAGGTAGCGCACAGCACCGCAGCTGTGCGCCATTGCTCTCAGCACACTTCACACTCCGGTCACTGAGGGTGCAGGGCGCTGGGTGGGGGCGCCCTGAGACGCAATGTAAACACCTTAGGGGGCAAAAAATGCATCACATATAGCTCCTGGGCTATATGGATGCATTTAACTCATGCCTGTTTCTCTGACGTCCTAGTGGATGCTGGGAACTCCGTAAGGACCATGGGGAATAGCGGCTCCGCAGGAGACAGGGCACATCTAAAGAAAGCTTTAGGATCACCTGGTGTGCACTGGCTCCTCCCCCTATGACCCTCCTCCAAGCCTCAGTTAGATTTTCTGTGCCCGACGAGAAGGGTGCACACTAGGGGCTCTCCTGAGCTCTTTGTGAAAGTTTTAGTTTAGGTTTATTATTTTCAGTGAGACCTGCTGGCAACAGGCTCACTGCATCGAGCGACTAAGGGGAGAAGAAGCGAACTCACCTGCGTGCAGAGTGGATTGGGCTTCTTAGGCTACTGGACATTAGCTCCAGAGGGACGATCACAGGTTCAGCCTGGATGGGTCACCGGAGCCGCGCCGCCGGCCCCCTTACAGAGCCAGAAGAGCGAAGAGGTCCGGAAAAATCGGCGGCAGAAGACTTTCCTGTCTTCAGATAAAGGTAGGCGCACAGCACCGCAGCTGTGCGCCATTGCTCTCAGCACACTTCACACTCCGGTCACTGAGGGTGCAGGGCGCTGGGGGGGCAGCGCCCTGAGACGCAATAAATCGATAGAAAACCTTTTATGGCTAAAATAAATGCATCACATATAACTCCTGGGCTATATGGATGCATTTAACCCCTGCCAAAACATACAAGAAAACGGATGATAAGGACGCCGAGAAAGGGGCGGAGCCTATCTCCTCAGCACACTGGCACCATTTTCCCTCACAGCTCAGTTGGAGGGAAGCTCCCTGGCTCTCCCCTGCAGTCACTACACTACAGAAAGGGGTTAAAAAAGAGAGGGGGGCACAAATTAGGCGCAGTATAAACAATACAGCAGCTATAAAGGGAAAAACACTTATATAAGGTTATCCCTGTATATATATAGCGCTCTGGTGTGTGCTGGCAAACTCTCCCTCTGTCTCCCCAAAGGGCTAGTGGGGTCCTGTCCTCTATCAGAGCATTCCCTGTGTGTGTGCTGTGTGTCGGTACGTTTGTGTCGACATGTATGAGGAGAAAAATGATGAGGAGACGGAGTAGAGTGTCTGTAATAGTGTTGTCACCCTCTGGGGGGTCGACACCTGAGTGGATGTACTGTTGAAATTGCGTGACAGTGTCAGCTTGGTATAAAAGACAGTGGTTGACATGAGACAGCCGGCTACTCAGCTTGTGCATGTCCAGACGTCTCATACAGGGGCTCTAAAGCGCCCGTTACCTCAGATACAGACGCCGACACGGATACTGACTCCTGTGTCGACGGTGAAGAGACAACCGTGATTTCCAATAGGGCCACACATTGCATGATTGAGGCAATGGAAAAAGTTTACACTCTTCTGATAATATAAATACCACCAAAAAAAGGGGTATTATGTTTGGTGAGGAAAAACTTCCTGTAGTTTTCCTGAATCTGAGAAATAAAATGAGGTGTGTGATGATGCGTGGGTTTCCCCCCGATAACAATTGATAATTTCTAAAAAGTTATTGGCAGTATACCTTTTCCCGCCAGAGGTTAGGGTGCGTTGGGAAACACCCCCTAGGGGGGATAAGGCGCTCACACGCTTGTAAGAACAAGGGCTCTACCCTCTCTGGAGATGGCCGCCCTTAGGGATCCTGCTGATAGAAAGCAGGAGGGTGTCCTAAAATGTATTTACACACATACTGGTGTTATACTGCGACCAGCAATCGCCTCAGCCTGGATGTGCAGTGCTGGGTTGGCGTGGTCGGATTCCCTGACTGGAAATTTGATATCCTAGATAAGGACAGTATATTATTGCCTATAGAGCAATTAAAAGATGCATTTCTATATATGCATGATGCACAGCGGAATATTTGCCGACTGGCATCAAGTATAAGTGCGTTGTCCAATTATACCAGTAAAGTGGTCAGGTGATGCGGATTCCAAACGGCATTTGGAAGTATTGCCTTAAAAAAAAAAAAAAAAAAAAAAAAAAAAGGGAATGTACCCCAGGTCGCCTCTCAAAATAAGACGCCGTATTATCAGGCGCAGTCCTGGTTGGCAAGCGGACAAAAGGGTTCCTCTTTTCTGCTCGTGACAGAGGGAGAGGAAAATGGCTGCAGAGATCAGCCAGTTCCCAGGAACAGAAACCCTTTTCCGCCTCTGCCAAGCTCTCAGTATGACGCTAGGGCTTTACAAGTTCAGGCACGGTGGGGGCCCGTTCTCAATGAATTTCAGTGCGCAGTGGGCTCACTCGCAAGTAGACCCCTGGATCCTTCAGGTAATATTTCAGAGGTACAAATTGGAATTCGAGACGTATTCCCCTCGCCGTTTCCAAAAGTCTGTTTTACCGACGTCTCCCGCTGACAGGGAGGCAGTTTTGGAAGCCATTCACAAGCTGTATTCCCAGCAGGTGATAATTAAGGTACCCCTCCTGCAACAGGGAACGGGGTATTATTCCACACTATTGTGGTACCGAAGCCAGACGGCTCGGTGAGACCGATTTTAAAATCTAAAATCTAAAATCTTTGAACACTTACATACAGAGGTTCAAATTCAAAATTGAGTCACTCAGAGCAGTGATTGCAAACCTGGAAGAAGGGGACTACATGATGTCTCGGGACATCAAGGATGCTTACCTTCATGTCAAAATTTACCCTTCTCACCAAGGGTATCTCAGGTTATGGTACAGAACTGTCACTATCAGTTCAGACGCTGCCGTAGGGATGGTCCACGGCACCCCGGGTCTTTACTGAAGTAATGACCGTAATGATGATATTCCTTCGAAGGAAGGGAATTTTAGTTATCCTTTACTTGGACGATTCCCTGATAAGGGTGAGATCCAGGGAACAGTTGGAGATCGGTGTAGCACTACCTCAGGTAGTGTTGCGGCAGCACGATTGGATTCTCAATATTCCAAAATCGCAGCTGGTTCCGACGACTTGTCTTCTGTTCCTAGGGATGATCCTGGACACAGTCCAGAAAGAAGGTGTTTCTCCCGGAGGAGAAAGCCAGGGAGTTATCCGAGCTAGTCAGGAACCTCCTAAAACCGAACCAAGTCTCAGTGCATCAATGCACAAGGGTTCTGGGTAAAAATGGTGGCTTCCTACGAAGCAATCCCATTCGGCAGATTCCACGCAAGACTTTCCAGTGGAACCTACTGGACAAATGGTCCGGGTCGCATCTTCAGATGCTTCAGCGGATAACCCTGTCACCAGGGACAAGGGTATCCCTCCTGTGGTGGTTGCAGAGTGCTCATCTTCTAGAGGGCCGCAGATTCGGCATGCGGGACTGGGTCCTGGTGGCCACGGATGCCAGCCTGCGAGGCTGGGGAGCAGTCACACAGGGAAGGAATATCCAGGGCTTATGGTCAAGCCTGGAGACATCACTTCACGTAAATGTCCTGAAGCTAAGGGCCATTTACAATGCTCTAAGCTTAGCAAGACCTCTGCTTCAAGGTCAGCCGGTGTTGATCCAGTCGGACAACATTACGGCAGTCACCCACGTAAACAGACAGGGTGCCACAAGAAGCAGGAGGGCAATGGCAGAAGCTGCAAGGATTCTTCGCGGGGCGAAAAACCATGTGATAGCACTGTCAGCAGTTTTCATTCCGGGAGTGGACAACTGGGAAGCAGTTTTCCTCAGCACGA
Source organism: Pseudophryne corroboree (assembly GCF_028390025.1). Taxonomy (NCBI): domain Eukaryota; kingdom Metazoa; phylum Chordata; class Amphibia; order Anura; family Myobatrachidae; genus Pseudophryne; species Pseudophryne corroboree. Next base: position 244,465,597 of record NC_086445.1, on the reverse strand, counting down.
CCTCCACCCGGGAGAGTAAGGACTTCACCCAGAAGTCTTCCACATGATTATAAACCGTTGGGAAAAACTCGACAGGTATTGCGCCACGTCAAGGGACCCTCAGGCAATAGCTGTAGATGCTCTGGTAACACCGTGGGTGTACCAATCAGTGTATGGGTTCCCTCCTCTGCCTCTCATACCCAAGGTACTGAGATTGATAAGATGGAGAGGAGTAAGCACTATATTAGTGGCTCCGGATTGGCCAAGAAGGAATTGGTAACCGGAACTTCAAGAGATGCTCACGGAGGATCCGTAGCCTCTACCTCTAAGAAGGGTCCTGCTCCAGCAAGGACCTTGTCTGTTCCAAGACTTACCGCGGCTGCGTTGACGGCATGGCGGTTGAACGCCGGATCCTGAAGGAAAAAGGCATTCCGGATGAAGTCTTCCCTATCCTGATCAAAGCCAGGAAGGATGTAACCGCAAAACATTATCACCGCATTTGGCGAAAATATGTTGCGTGGTGCGAGGCCAGTAAGGCTCGACGGAGGAAATTCAACTGGGTCGATTCCTACATTTCCTGCAAACAGGAGTATCTATGGGCCTGAAATTGGGGTCCATTAAGGTTCAAATTTCGGCTCTGTCAATTTTCTTCCAAAAAAAGAACTAGCTTCAGTCCCTGAAGTTCAGGCATTTGTTAAAGGGGTACTGCATATACAGCCTCCTTTTGTGCCTTTAGTGGCACTTTTGGGATCTCCAGGTGGTTTTTGGGTTCCAAAAGTCACATTGGTTTGACACACTTAAATCTGTGGAGTTAAAATATCTCACAGAAAAAGTGGTCATGCTGTTGGCTCTGGCCTGGGCCAGGCGCGTGTCAGAATTGGTGGCTTTATCCTGTAAAAGCCCTTATCTGATTTTCCATTCGGACAGGGTGGAATTGAGGACTCGTCCTCAGTTTCTCCCTAGGGTGGTTTCAGCGTTCACCTGAACCAAACCTATTGTGGTGCCTGCGGCTACTAGGGACTTGGAGGACTCCAAGTTGCTAGACGTTGTCAGGACCCGGAAAATTATATGTTTCCAAGACGGCTGGAGTCAGGAAATCTGACTCGCTGTTTATCCTCTATGCACCCAACTAGCTGGGTGCTCCTGCTTTTAAGCAGACTATTGCTCGTTGGATTTGTAGTACAATTCAGCTTGCACATTCTGTGGCAGGCCTGCCACAGCCAAAAATCTGTAAATGCCCACTCCACAAGGAAGGTGGGCTCATCTTGGGCAGCTGCCCGAGGGGTCTCGGCTTTACAACTTTGCCGAGCAGTTACTTGGTCAGGAGCAAATACGTTTGTAAAATTCTAAAAATTTGTTACCCTGGCTGAGGAGGACCGGGAGTTCTCTCATTGGGGGCTGCAGAGTCATCCGCACTCTCCCGCCCGTTTGGGAGCTTTGGTATAATCCCCATGGTCCTTACGGAGTTCCCAGCATCCACTAGGACGTCAGAGAAAATAAGAATTTACTTACCGATAATTCTATTTCTCGTAGTCCGTAGTGGATGCTGGGCGCCCATCCCAAGTGCGGATTGTCTGCAATACTGGTACATAATTATTGTTACCAAAAAATTCGGGTTATTGTTGTAGTGAGCCATCTTTTCGAGAGGCTTCTCTATTATCATGCTGTTAACTGGGTTCAGATCACAAGTTGTACAGTGTGATTGGTGTGGCTGGTATGAGTCTTACCCGGGATTCAAAATCCTTCCTTATTGTGTACGCTCGTCCGGGCACAGTATCCTAACTGAGTCTTGGAGGAGGGTCATAGGGGGAGGAGCCAGTGCACACCAGGTGATCCTAAAGCTTTCTTTAGATGTGCCCTGTCTCCTGCGGAGCCGCTATTCCCCATGGTCCTTACGGAGTTCCCAGCATCCACTACGGACTACGAGAAATAGAATTATCGGTAAGTAAATTCTTATTTTTTCCATAAAAAAGCGGGAGAACGGCCGCCGAGAAGGGGGCGGAGCCTATCTCCTCAGCACACTGGCGCAATTTTTCCTCACAGCTCCGTTGGAGGGAAGCTCCCTGACTCTCCCCTGCAGTCCTGCACTACAGAAACAGGGTAAAACAAGAGAGGGGGGGCACTAAATTGGCAGATAAATCTATACAGCAGCTATATAAGGGAAAAACACTTATATAAGGTTATCCCTGTATATATATAGCGCTCTGGTGTGTGCTGGCAAACTCTCCCTCTGTCTCCCCAAAGGGCTAGTGGGGTCCTGTCCTCTATCAGAGCATTCCCTGTGTGTGTGCTGTGTGTCGGTACGTTGTGTCGACATGTATGAGGAGGAAAATGGTATGGAGGCGGAGCAATTGCCTGTATTAGTGATGTCACCCCCTAGGGAGTCGACACCTGACTGGATGGTCTTATGGAAGGAATTACGTGATAGTGTCAGCACTTTACAAAAGACTGACGACATGAGACAGCCGGCAAATCAGTTAATACCTGTACAGGCGTCTCAAACACCGTCAGGGGCTCTAAAGCGCCCGTTACCTCAGGTGGTCGACACAGACCCAGACACGGACACTGACTCCAGTGTCGACGGTGAGGAAACAAACGTATTTTCCAGTAGGGCCACACGTTACATGATCACGGCAATGAAGGAGGTTTTGAACATTTCTGATACTACAAGTACCACAAAAAAGGGTATTATGTGGGGTGTGAAAAAACTACCCGTAGTTTTTCCTGAATCAGATGAATTAAATGAGGTGTGTGATGAAGCGTGGGTTTCCCCCGATAAAAAACTGCTAATTTCTAAAAAATTATTGGCATTATACCCTTTCCCGCCAGAGGTTAGGGCGCGTTGGGAAACACCCCCTAGGGTGGATAAGGCGCTCACACGCTTATCTAAACAAGTGGCGTTACCGTCTCCTGATACGGCCGCCCTCAAGGAACCAGCTGATAGGAAGCTGGAAAATATCCTAAAAAGTATATACACACATACTGGTATTATACTGCGACCAGCAATCGCCTCAGCCTGGATGTGCAGTGCTGGGGGGTGGCTTGGTCGGATTCCCTGACTGAAAATATTGATACCCTGGACAGGGACAATATATTATTGACTATAGAGCATTTAAAGGATGCATTTCTATATATGAGAGATGCACAGAGGGATATTTGCACTCTGGCATCAAGAGTAAGTGCGCTGTCCATTTCTGCCAGAAGAGGGTTATGGACGCGACAGTGGTCAGGTGATGCGGATTCCAAACGGCATATGGAAGTATTGCCGTATAAAGGGGAGGAGTTATTTGGGGTCGGTCTATCGGACCTGGTGGCCACGGCAACGGCTGGGAAATCCACCTTTTTACCCCAGGTCACCTCTCAGCAGAAAAAGACACCGTCTTTTCAGGCTCAGTCCTTTCGTCCCCATAAGGGCAAGCGGGCAAAAGACCACTCGTATCTGCCCCGGGGCAGAGGAAGGGGAAAAAGACTGCAGCAGACAGCCTCTGCCCAGGAACAGAAGCCCTCCCCCGCTTCTGCCAAGTCCTCAGCATGACGCTGGGGCCTTACAAGCGGACTCAGGCACGGTGGGGGCCCGTCTCAAGAATTTCAGCGCGCAGTGGGCTCACTCGCAAGTGGACCCCTGGATCCTGCAGGTAGTATCTCAGGGGTACAATTTGGAATTCGAGATGTCTCCCCCTCGCCGGTTCCTGAAGTCTGCTTTACCAACGTCTCCCCCCGACAGGGAGGCGGTATTGGAAGCCATTCACAAGCTGTATTCCCAGCAGGTGATAATCAAGGTACCCCTCCTACAACAGGAAAAGGGGTATTATTCCACGCTGTTTGTGGTACCGAAGCCGGACGGCTCGGTGAGACCTATTTTAAATCTGAAATCCTTGAACACTTACATACAAAGGTTCAAATTCAAGATGGAATCACTCAGAGCAGTGATAGCGAACCTGGAAGAAGGGGACTATATGGTGTCTCTGGACATCAAGGATGCTTACCTCCATGTCCCAATTTGCCCTTCTCACCAAGGGTACCTCAGGTTTGTGGTACAGAACTGTCACTATCAGTTTCAGATGCTGCCGTTTGGATTGTCCACGGCACCCCGGGTCTTTACCAAGGTAATGGCCGAAATGATGATTCTTCTTCGAAGAAAAGGCGTCTTAATTATCCCTTACTTGGACGATCTCCTGATAAGGGCAAGGTCCAGAGAACAGTTAGAGGTCGGAGTAGCACTATCTCAAGTAGTACTACGACAGCACGGATGGATTCTAAATATTCCAAAATCGCAGCTGATTCCGACGACACGTCTGCTGTTCCTAGGGATGATTCTGGACACAGTCCAGAAAAAGGTGTTTCTCCCGGAGGAGAAAGCCAGGGAGTTATCCGACCTAGTCAGGAACCTCCTAAAACCAGGCCAAGTGTCAGTGCATCAATGCACAAGGGTCCTGGGAAAAATGGTGGCTTCTTACGAAGCGATTCCATTCGGCAGATTCCACGCAAGAACTTTTCAGTGGGATCTGCTGGACAAATGGTCCGGATCGCATCTTCAAATGCATCAGCGGATAACCCTGTCTTCAAGGACAAGGGTGTCTCTCCTGTGGTGGTTGCAGAGTGCTCATCTTCTAGAGGGCCGCAGATTCGGCATTCAGGACTGGGTCCTGGTGACCACGGATGCCAGCCTGAGAGGCTGGGGAGCAGTCTCACAGGGAAAAAATTTCCAGGGCTTGTGGTCAAGCATGGAAACGTCACTTCACATAAATATCCTGGAACTAAGGGCCATTTACAATGCCCTAAGTCAGGCAAGGCCTCTGCTTCAGGGTCAGCCGGTGCTGATCCAGTCGGACAACATCACGGCAGTCGCCCACGTAAACAGACAGGGCGGCACAAGAAGCAGGAGGGCAATGACGGAAGTTGCAAGGATTCTTCGCTGGGCGGAAAATCATGTGATAGCACTGTCAGCAGTGTTCATTCCGGGAGTGGACAACTGGGAAGCAGACTTCCTCAGCAGACACGATCTCCACCCGGGGGAGTGGGGACTTCACCCAGAAGTCTTCCACATGATTGTGAACCGTTGGGAAAAACCAAAGGTGGACATGATGGCGTCCCGCCTCAACAAAAAACTGGACAGATATTGCGCCAGGTCAAGGGACCCTCAGGCAATAGCTGTGGACGCTCTGGTGACACCGTGGGTGTACCAGTCAGTGTATGTGTTCCCTCCTCTGCCTCTCATACCCAAGGTACTGAGAATCATAAGAAGGAGAGGAGTAAGGACTATACTCGTGGCTCCGGATTGGCCAAGAAGGACTTGGTACCCGGAACTTCAAGAGATGCTCACGGAAGACCCGTGGCCTCTACCTCTAAGAAAGGACCTGCTCCAGCAGGGACCATGTCTGTTCCAAGACTTACCGCGGCTGCGTTTGACGGCATGGCGGTTGAACGCCGGATCCTGAAGGAAAAAGGCATTCCGGATGAAGTCATCCCTACCCTGATCAAAGCCAGGAAGGATGTAACTGTGCAACATTATAACCGTATTTGGCGTAAATATGTTGCGTGGTGTGAGGCCAGGAAGGCCCCTACAGAGGAATTTCAACTGGGTCGTTTCCTGCATTTCCTGCAAACAGGACTGTCTATGGGCCTAAATTTGGGGTCCATTAAGGTTCAAATTTCGGCCCTGTCAATATTCTTCCAAAAAGAACTAGCTTCAGTTCCTGAAGTCCAGACGTTTGTCAAGGGGGTACTGCATATACAGCCTCCTTTTGTGCCTCCAGTGGCACCTTGGGATCTCAATGTAGTTTTGGGTTTCCTAAAATCACATTGGTTTGAACCACTCACCACTGTGGACTTAAAATATCTCACATGGAAAGTGGTAATGCTGTTAGCCCTGGCCTCAGCCAGGCGTGTCTCAGAATTGGCGGCTTTATCCTATAAAAGCCCTTACCTAATTTTTCATACGGACAGGGCAGAATTGAGGACTCGTCCTCAATTTCTCCCTAAGGTGGTTTCAGCTTTTCACTTAAACCAGCTTATTGTGGTGCCTGCGGCTACTAGGGACTTGGAGGATTCCAAGTTGCTGGACGTAGTCAGGGCCCTGAAAATATATGTTTCCAGGACGGCTGGAGTCAGAAAATCTGACTCGCTGTTTATCCTGTATGCACCCAACAAGCTGGGTGCTCCTGCTTCTAAGCAGACTATTGCTCGTTGGATTTGTAGTACAATTCAGCTTGCACATTCTGTGGCAGGCCTGCCACAGCCAAAATCTGTAAAAGCCCATTCCACACGGAAAGTGGGCTCATCTTGGGCGGCTGCCCGAGGGGTCTCGGCTTTACAACTTTGCCGAGCAGCTACTTGGTCAGGGGCAAACACGTTTGCTAAATTCTACAAATTTGATACCCTGGCTGAGGAGGACCTGGAGTTCTCTCATTCGGTGCTGCAGAGTCATCCGCACTCTCCCGCCCGTTTGGGAGCTTTGGTATAATCCCCATGGTCCTTTCGGAGTCCCCAGCATCCACTAGGACGTCAGAGAAAATAAGAATTTACTTACCGATAATTCTATTTCTCATAGTCCGTAGTGGATGCTGGGCGCCCATCCCAAGTGCGGATTGTCTGCAATACTTGTACATAGTTATTGTTACAAAAAATCGGGTTATTGTTGTGAGCCATCTTTTCAGAGGCTCCTCTGTTATCATGCTGTTAACTGGGTTCAGATCACAAGTTGTACGGTGTGATTGGTGTGGCTGGTATGAGTCTTACCCGGGATTCAAAATCCTTTCTTATTGTGTACGCTCGTCCGGGCACAGTATCCTAACTGAGGCTTGGAGGAGGGTCATAGGGGGAGGAGCCAGTGCACACCAGGTAGTCTTAAAGCTTTTACTTTTGTGCCCAGTCTCCTGCGGAGCCGCTATTCCCCATGGTCCTTTCGGAGTCCCCAGCATCCACTACGGACTATGAGAAATAGAATTATCGGTAAGTAAATTCTTATTTTTGAGGCAAAGTAGTCGTTTATCTTTAGTTTTTGGGGCCATTTGCCATTTTGTTTGTGATATTAATCTGCATGTTCATAGGTATGTGTGTTGTGTGCTGGTGTGTTGGTTTATGTTAATGTGCTTATTAAGTGTTTGTTTCTCTTTTCTTCTCATGGCATATTTTTTTATTGTCCTTTATGTTGGCCAAAGTATCCTTGTTTTTTTTTATTTCAGCATTTTGCTGTTGTTTATTTGTGGGGTTTTTTTTGTCTGGTAAGTATATGCATGCTCATTGTGTTGGTGTGGTGTGCGTTTTTTTTGTTGTTTTACTTGTATTGTTTTTATTCAAAAATGTTTACAATGTTCCTTTCCTCCTGTTGTGCACAATTTAGAGATGGATTACACCACATCTGTAAGTGGTTTTAAGAAATAAATAAAAAATTTTTGTCAAGAATGTTTGGGACCAATCATTGGATTATGATTTAACACTCTGTTAAATGTGTCTTTCAGTTGGCGACGGCAGCATACCTGTATGCATTGTACGGCCAACCCCAACCTGTTCCTCATTTTCGAAGGCAAAGGAGGCGTGCTAAAACACATAAACATAGAAACATAGAATTTGATGGCAGGTAAGAATCACTTGGCCCATCTAGTCTGCCCCTTTTTCTCTAACGTCCTAGTGGATGCTGGGGACTCCGTAAGGACCATGGGGAATAGACGGGCTCCGCAGGAGACTGGGCACTCTAAGAAAGATTTAGTACTACTGGTGTGCACTGGCTCCTCCCTCTATGCCCCTCCTCCAGACCTCAGTTAGAATCTGTGCCCGGACAGAGCTGGGTGCATTTTAGTGAGCTCTCCTGAGCTTGCTAATAAGAAAGTATTTTAGTTAGGTTTTTTTATTTTCAGAGAGCTTCTACTGGCAACAGACTCTCTGCTATGTGGGACTGAGGGGAGAGAAGCAAACCTACTAACTGCGGCTAGGTTGCGCTTCTTAGGCTACTGGACACCATTAGCTCCAGAGGGATCGAACACAGGAACCTAACCTTGGTCGTCCGTTCCTGGAGCCGCGCCGCCGTCCCCCTCGCAGAGCCAGAAGACAGAAGCCGGCGGGTTGAAGCAAGAAGACGTCAAAATCGGCGACAGAAGACTCCTGTCTTCATATGAGGTAGCGCACAGCACTGCAGCTGTGCGCCATTGCGCCCACACACTCTGGTCACTGTAGGGTGCAGGGCGCAGGGGGGGGGGGGGCGCCCTGGGCAGCAATTAAGTACCTCCTGGCAAAAGCAGCATATATACAGTTGGACACTGTTATATGCATGAGCCCCCGCCATTAATTTCACACAAAATCGCGGGACAGAAGCCCGCCGCTGAGGGGGCGGGGCTTTCTTCCTCAGCACTCACCAGCGCCATTTTCTCTCCACAGCTCCGCTGAGAGGAAGCTCCCCAGGCTCTCCCCTGCAGACTCACGGTAGAAAGGGTAAAAAGAGAGGGGGGGCACATACATTTAGCGCATAAATCATATATACTGCAGCTACTGCGTAAACACTAAGTTACTGTGTGATTCCTGGGTCATATAGCGCTGGGGTGTGTGCTGGCATACTTTCTCTCTGTCTCTCCAAAAGGCCTTGTGGGGGTCCTGTCCTCATATAGAGCATCCCCTGTGTGTGTGGTGTGTGGGTACGCGTGTGTCGACATGTTTGACGAAGAGGGCTATGTGGAGGCAGAGCAAGTGCAGATGAATGACGTGTCTCCACCGACAGCGCCGACACCAGATTGGATGGATATGTGGAAGGTGTTAAATGATAATGTAAACTCCTTGCATAAAAGGTTGGATAAAGCTGATGCCTTGGGACAGTCGGGGTCTCAGCCCATGCCTGATCCTACAGCGCAGAAGCCGTCAGGGTCTCAGAAGCGCCCACTATCCAAAATTGTTGACACAGATATCGACACGGATTCTGACTCCAGTGTCGATGAGGATGATGCAAAATTGCAGCCTAAAATGGCTAAAGCCATCCGCTACATGATTATAGCAATGAAGGATGTATTGCATATATCAGAGGTAAACCCTGTCCCTGACAAGAGGGTTTATATGTATGGAGAGAAAAAGCAAGAGGTGACTTTTCCCCCTTCACATGAGTTAAATGAATTATGTGAAAAAGCGTGGGATTCCCCCGATAGGAAAGTGCTGATTTCCAAAAGGTTACTTATGGCGTACCCTTTCCCGCCAACGGACAGGGTGCGCTGGGAATCCTCCCCTAGGGTAGATAAAGCTCTGACACGCTTATCTAAGAAGGTGGCCCTGCCGTCACAGGATACGGCCGCCCTAAAGGATCCTGCAGATAGGAAGCAGGAAAGTATCCTGAAGTCTGTTTATACACATTCAGGTACTCTACTGAGGCCGGCAATTGCGTCGGCCTGGATGTGTAGTGCTGTAGCAGCATGGACAGATAATCTGTCTGAGGAAATGGATACCTTAGACAAGGATACCATTTTACTGACCCTGGGGCATATAAAAGACGCTGTCCTATATATGAGGGATGCCCAGAGGGACATTTGCCTACTGGGCTCTAGAATAAATGCAATGTAAATTTCTGCCAGAAGTGTCCTGTGGACTCTGCAATGGACAGGTGATGCCGACTCCAAAAAGCACATGGAGGTTTTACCTTACAAGGGTGAGGAATTGTTTGGGGACGGCCTCTCGGACCTAGTTTTCACAGCTACGGCTGGGAAGTCAAATTTTTTGCCATATATTCCCTCACAGCCTAAGAAAGCACCGTATTACCAAATGCAGTCCTTTCGATCACAAAGAAGCAAGAAGGTCAGAGGTGCGTCCATTCTTGCCAGAGGCAGGGGTAGAGGAAAGAAGCTGCACCATACAGCTAGTTCCCAGGAACAGAAGTCCTCCCCGGCTTCCACTAAATCCACCGCATGACGCTGGGGCTCCACAGGCGGAGCTAGGACCGGTGGGGGCGCGTCTCCGAAATTTCAGCCACAAGTGGGTTCACTCACAGGTGGATCCCTGGGCTATACAGATTGTGTCTCAGGGATACAAGCTGGAATTCGAAGTGATGCCCCCTCACCGTTACCTCAAATCGGCCCTGCCAGCTTCCCCCATGGAACGGGAAGTAGTGTTAGCGGCAATTCACAAGTTATATCTCCAGCAGGTGGTGGTAAAGGTTCCCCTCCTTCAACAAGGAAGAGGATACTATTCCACAATGTTTGTGGTACCGAAACCGGACGGTTCGGTCAGACCCATATTGAATTTAAAGTCCCTGAACATTTATCTGAAAAGATTCAAGTTCAAAATGGAATCGCTCAGAGCGGTCATTGCAAGCCTGGAAGAGGGGGATTTTATGGTGTCTCTGGACATCAAGGATGCTTACTTGCATGTCCCCATTTATCCACCTCATCAGGAGTACCTCAGATTTGTGGTACAGGACTGTCATTACCAATTCCAGACATTGCCGTTTGGGCTCTCCACGGCACCGAGAATATTTACCAAGGTAATGGTAGAAATGATGGTGCTCCTTTGAAAGCAAGGAGTCACAATTATCCCATACTTGGACGATCTCCTCATAAAGGCGAGGTCCAGAGAGCAGTTGCTGATCAACGTAGCACACTCTCAGGAAGTGTTGCAACAGCACGGCTGGATTCTGAATATCCCAAAGTCGCAGCTGATTCCTACAACGCGTCTGCCATTTCTGGGCATGATTCTGGACACGGACCAGAAGAAGGTGTTTCTACCGGCGGAGAAGGCTCAAGAGCTCGTGACTCTAGTCAGAGACCTCTTAAAACCGAAACAGGTGTCGGTGCATCGCTGCACGCGAGTCCTGGGAAAGATGGTGGCATCATACGAAGCCATTCTCTTCGGCAGGTTCCATGCGAGGATCTTTCAGTGGGATCTGTTGGACAAGTGGCCCGGATCGCATCTTCAGATGCATCGGCTGATCACCCTGTCCCCGAGGGCCAGGGTGTCTCTCCTGTGGTGGCTACAGAGTGCTCACCTTCTCGAGGGCCGCAGGTTCGGCATACAGGCCTGGGTCCTGGTGACCACGGATGCGAGCCTCCGAGGGTGGGGGGCAGTCACTCAGGGAAGAAACTTCCAAGGGTTGTAGTCAAGTCAGGAGGCTTGTCTGCACATAAATATCCTGGAACTAAGGGCCATATACAACGCCCTGAGTCAAGCGGAGCCTCTGCTTCGCAACCAACCGGTGCTGATTCAGTCAGGCAACATCACCGCAGTGGCTCATGTAAACCGCCAGGGCGGCACAAGAAGCAGAGTGGCGATGGCGGAAGCCACAAGGATTCTTCGTTGGGCGGAGAATCACGTGCAAGCACTGTCAGCAGTGTTCATTCCGGGAGTGGACAACTGGGAAGCAGACTTCCTCAGCAGGCACGACCTCCACCCGTGAGAGTGGGGACTTCATCACGAAGTCTTCACTCAGATTACAAATCGATGGGAACTGCCACAGGTAGACATGATGGCGTCCCGTCTCAACAAAAAGCTACAAAGGTATTGCGCCAGGTCAAGAGACCCTCAGGCGATAGCTGTGGACGCACTGGTAACACCGTGGGTGTTCCAGTCGGTCTATGTGTTTCCTCCTCTACCTCTCATACCCAAGGTGCTGAGAATCGTAAGAAAAAAAAAAGTGAGAACAATACTCATTGCTCCGGATTGGCCAAGAAGGACTTGGTACCCGGAACTGCAAGAAATGCTCACAGAGGACCCATGGCCTCTGCCTCTCAGACAGGACCTGTTGCAACAGGGGCCCTGTCTGTTCCAAGACTTACCGCGGCTGCGTTTGACGGCATGGCGGTTGAACGCAGGGTCCTAGCGGAAAAAGGCATTCCGGAGGAAGTTATTCCTACGCTGATAAAGGCTAGGAAGGACGTGACAGCAAGACACTATCACCGTATATGGCGAAAATATGTTGCCTGGTGTGAGGCCAGGAAGGCCCCCACAGAGGAATTCCAGCTGGGCCGGTTCCTGCACTTCCTACAGTCTGTAGTGACTATGGGCCTGAAGTTGGGGTCCATAAAGGTCCAGATTTCGGCCCTATCCATTTTCTTTCAAAAAGAACTGGCTTCTCTTCCTGAAGTTCAGACGTTTGTTAAGGGAGTGCTGCATATTCAGCCCCCTTTTGTGCCACCAGTGGCACCTTGGGATCTCAACGTGGTGTTGGGTTTCCTGAAATCCCACTGGTTTGAGCCACTTAAGACAGTGGAGCTAAAGTATCTCACGTGGAAGGTGGTCATGCCATTGGCCTTAGCATCGGCTAGGCGTGTGTCAGAATTGGCGGCTTTGTCATGTAAAAGCCCCTATCTGGTTTTCCATATGGACAGGGCAGAATTACGGACTCGTCCGCAATTTCTGCCGAAGGTGGTGTCATCTTTTCATTTGAACCAACCTATTGGGGTGCCTGCGGCTACTCGTGACTTGGAGGATTCCAAGTTGCTTGATGTAGTCAGGGCTTTGAAGATCTATGTAGCCAGGACGGCTGGAGTCAGGAAGACTGACTCGCTGTTTATCCTGTATGCATCCAACAAGCTGGGTGCTCCTGCTTCAAAGCAAACCATTGCTCGCTGGATCTGTAGCACGATTCAGCAGGCTCATTCTGCGGCTGGTTTGCCGCATCCAAAATCAGTGAAAGCCCATTCCACAAGGAAAGTGGGCTCTTCTTGGGCGGCTGCCTGAGGGGTCTCGGCATTACAACTTTGCCGAGCAGCTACTTGGTCGGGTACAAACACATTTGCTAAGTTCTACAAGTTTGATACCCTGGCTGAGGAGGACCTTGTGTTTGCCCATTCGGTGCTGCAGAGTCATCCGCACTCTCCCGCCCGTTTGGGAGCTTTGGTATAATCCCCATGGTCCTTACGGAGTCCCCAGCATCCACTAGGACGTTAGAGAAAATACGATTTTACTCACCGGTAAGTCTATTTCTCGTTGTCCGTAGTGGATGCTGGGCGCCCGTCCCAAGTGCGGACTTTCTGCAATACGTGTATATAGTTATTGCTTAATAAAGGGTTATGTTATGTAGGCATCCATTGTTTGATGCTCTGTTGTTGTTCATACTGTTGACTGGGTAAGTTTATCACAAGTTATACGGTGTGATTGGTGTGGCTGGTATGAGTCTTACCCTGGATTCCAAAATCCTTTCCTTGTAATGTCAGCTCTTCCGGGCACAGTTTCCTTAACTGAGGTCTGGAGGAGGGGCATAGAGGGAGGAGCCAGTGCACACCAGTAGTACTAAATATTTCTTAGAGTGCCCAGTCTCCTGCGGAGCCCGTCTATTCCCCATGGTCCTTACGGAGTCCCCAGCATCCACTACGGACTACGAGAAATAGATTTACCGGTGAGTAAAAACTTATTTTTTTTTATCCTTTAGGCAATTTCAACCCTGTTTGAACCTTAATTCTTTGTAAGGATATTCATATGCCTATCCCAAGCATGTTTAAATTGCTCTACAGTCTTAGCCTCTACCACCTCTGATGGGAGGCTATTCCACTTATGCACTACCCTTTCTGTGAAGTAATTTTTCTTTAATTTTCCCCTGAACCTCCCCCCTTCCAGTCTCAGTGTATGTCCTCGAGTTCTAATACTTCTCTTCCTTTGAAGAATATTTCCCTCCTGAACTTTGTTAAGACCCTTGATATATTTGAAAGTTTCTATCATGTCCCCCCTTTCCCTTCTCTCCTCCAAACTATACATGTTAAGATCTTTTAGGCTTTCCGGGTAAGTTTTGTGATGTAGGCCATGCACCATTTTAGTTGCCCTTCTTTGTACACTCTCTAATGTATTTATATCCTTCTGGAGATATGGTCTCTAGAACTGGGCACTGTATTCCAGATGGGGCTGTACCAATGACCTATACAGTGGCATTATCACTTCTTTTTTCCTGCTACTGATTCCTCTCCCTATGCAACCAAGCATCTGACTTGCCTTTCTCATTGCTTTGTTGCATTGCTTTCCTGCCTTCAAGTCACTTGAAATAGTGACTCCTAAATCCCTTTCCTCCTCAGTAGTTTCCATTATAGTACCCTTGATACTATATTTAGCCTTTGGGTTTTTGAGACCCAAGTGCATGATTTTGCATTTTTTTGCATTAAACTGTGGTTGCCACGTTCTTGACCATTTCTCAAGCCTACCTAGGTCATCGATCATTTGTTTTACCCCTCCCGGTGTGTCTACCCTGTTGCATATCTTTGTATCATCTGCAAAAAGGCATACTTTCCCTTCAGTACTATTTGCAATGTCACCATCAAAGATATTAAAGAGAACTGGACCAAGTACAGATCCCTGGGGTACTCCACTGGTAACATATCCCTCCATAGATTGCACTTCATTTACTACAACTATCTGTTTCCTATTCTGCAACCAGGTTCTTATCCATTTAACTGTTTTATAATCCACCCCCACGCTTTCAAGTTTATTTAGCAGTCTGCGATGTGGGACAGTGTCAAATGCATTACTAAAGTCTAGATATGCTACATCTATAGCTCCCCCTTGATCTATTATTTTCGTCACAGAGTCAAAAAAGTCAATACGATTTGTTTGGCATGATCTTCCACCAGTAAATCCATGCTGTTTTGGATCCTGTAAGTGGTTTGATTTAAGATATTCCAAAACTCTTTATTTTAATAGTTTTTCCATTACTTTCCCTACTACTGATATAAGGCTTACTGGTCTGTAGTTACTTGCTTCTTCCTTGCTTCCACTTTTGTGCAGTGGAACTACATTTGCTCTTTTCCAGTCCTCTAGAATGGCACCTGTATTTAGTGACTGGTTAAATAATTTTGTTAAAGGTGTAACCAGCACATCTTTTAGCTGTTTGAGTATCCTTGGGTGTATCCTATCTGGCCCCATTGTTTTATCCACTTTTAGTTTTAAAAGTTCTTTTAGGACCTTCTCCTCTGTAAATATACTTTCATCTACCTTATTTTTATGAATGTCCTTGCAACTTAACTGTGGCACCATACCTTCTCCTTCTGTAGTAAATACTGAGTAAAAATAATTATTTAGGTGATCTGCTATTGCCTTGTCTCCCTCCACCAAATGCTCACTCTCTGTCTTAAGTCTTATTATTCCTCCATTTGATTTTCTCCTTTCACTTATATAATTAAAAAAGTTTTGCCCCCTTTTTCTACTGACTGGGCCATTTTCTCCTCAGCTTCTGCCTTTGCACGTCTGATCACTTTCTTAGCATCCTTCCATCTTTCAAGATACACCTCTTTATCGTTATTATTTTGAGTCTGTTTGTATTTCCTAAAATCCATCTTTTTTGTTTTCACACTAGTTGATACTTCTTTTGTGAACCACACTGGCTTCCCTTTCCTGGTGCTTTTCCTAACCCTTTTGATACAAAGGTCTGTTGCACTTAGTATTGTACTTTTCAGTTTTTCCCACCTCTCCTGCACTCCTTCCAAGTTCCTCTAGTCCGCCAATGAATCACTTAAACATCTCCCCATTTTTGCAAAGTCAGCATTTCTAAAATCCAACACCTTTGTTTTTGTGTGACAGGAGTTGGATTCTGTCTATATACTAAACCATACTGCTTGATGATCACTGGATCCCAGGTGCTCACCCACATATATCTCGTATATCCTGTCACCATTTGTAAGAATTAAATCTAATATTGAGTCTTTGCGATTTGGCTCCCTCACCAATTGCTTGAGAGATGCTCCCTGTAAGGAATGTAGAAATTTGCCACTTGTAGCTGAACTTGCAAAAGACCCCTCCCAATTTACCTCAGGTAAATTAAAATCTCCCATGATTATGACTTCTCCCTTTAAAGCCATTTTAGTGATGTCCAACAATAGGTTCCTGTCCAAATCCTGTCCCTGGCCTGGTGGTCTATAGATCAGCCCAATGCGAATAATGTTGGTCATTCCGAGTTGTTCGCTCGTTGCCGATTTTCGCTATATATTGCGATTAGTCGCTTAATGCACATGCGCAAGGTTCGCAGAGCGCATGCGCTTAGTTATTTTACACAAAAGTTAGGTATTTTACTCACGGCATAACGAGGAATTTTCATCGTTCTGGTGATCGTACTGTGATTGACAGGAAGTGGGTGTTTCTGGGCGGAAACTGGCCGTTTCTGGGCGTGTGCGAAAAAACGCTGGCGTTTCTGGGAAAAACGCGGGAGTGTCTGAAGAAACGGGGGAGTGTCTGGGCGAACGCTGGGTGTGTTTGTGACGTCAAACCAGGAACGAAACTGACTGACTGGAGCTACTCAGAAACTGCTAAGAAATTTCTATTCGCAATTGTGCTAATCTTTCGTTCGCAATTCTGCAAAGCTAAAATACACTCCCAGAGGGCGGCGGCTTAGCGTGTGCAATGCTGCTGAAAGCAGCTAGCGAGCGAACAACTCGGAATGAGGGCCAATGTCCTTCTCTCCGGTTTCTATGGTGACCCAAAGGGCCTCAGTTTTATCTTCAATATTTTGTATTAAAGTAGCATTTATGTTTTTTTCCACATACATTGCTACCCCTCCTCCTATTCTTCCCATTCTATCCTTCCTAAATAAATTGTATCCTAGTATAGCTATGTCCCAGTCATGATTCATATTGCACCATGACTCTGTAATTGCCACAAAATCCAGGTTATCCCTTATCATTATCGCAGTTAGCTCTTAAATTTTGCACACATAGCTTTAAGAATTTTCTGTGCATCTGTTATTAGTAGCCATGTACAGACAGTACAAAATAAATAACAAGTTTACAGTTGAAATTACCTGTTTGGTGATGTTGCTCAGTTGGTATTTTTTTATTTTTTTTTACTAATCAGAAATCACACTACGACTGCAAGGCCTAGTATCTTTTGGACCCGTGTCACTTTTTTTGGAATGCCAGATGATGAGGTGGTGCAGCGCTATAGACTGCCCTCTCATGTCATCCTAGAAACTCTCAATAATAGAGAGTGATCTAGAGAGTACAATTCGTTATCCTACAGTAATTCCACCACTGACAATTTATTGCTGTCTTACATTTTTGTGCCTCAGGGTCCTACCAGCATATAGTTGGAGTTCTAGTAGGCGTCTCCCAGGCCACATTCTCAAGGATCCTGAGGCGCGTAATTGCTGCATTCCTCAAAAGAACTAAGCAGTTTATATCAATGCCATTGATGTGGAGTCCCTAGCTGTGTTGAAGCGGCAATTCCGTGAAGAAGGGAGTCGCTACCCACACGTTATTTGGGTAGTGGATGGTACACATGTTCCACTTGTGGCACCAACACATAATGAAATAATCTTTAGGAACAGAAAAATGTTCCACTCTTTGAATGTGATGGTTGTTTGGGGCCCATCCCTCCAGATCCTTTCCTTGAATGTCCAATACCCAGGAAGTGCCCATGATTCCCACGTGATTCAGCAATCAGGGATATGTCAAAAATTAAGCATGTTGAAAGGCCAAGACACGTGGATCTTGGGTGAGTCTGAGACGCATCATGTAGTAAAGTTTCAGTTGACACATCATGTAGTTCAGTTCAGTTTTAATAAGTGTTTTTGCAGGAGATCATGGATATCCTTGCACCCCCTGGCTCATGAATCCTTACAGCACACCAACACCAGGACCATAATCAGAATTTAATTCCTCGTTTACAGCCACCAGACAAGTGGTGGAGCGCACGATTGGGGTCCTAAAAGGCCGTTTTCAGGTGCTTCACCGCACTGGTGGCGACCTCACGTATTCTCCGGAAATGGTTAGTAAGATTGTGGTCCTGTGTGCAATACTGCACAATATTGCTGTAAGAAGGCATGTGGAGCTGGCCCAAAACCAAATTTTGGGCCCAGAGGATGAGGAGCCAGGGGTTGGCCATACATGGAGGCCTGGGTCCAAGAACAGACGCGGCCATGCCCTTCGAGACAGAATAGTGGCTCAATATTTCAGGTATGTTTGAGTTATTAGCACGTCTGACAAGTGTTTATTATTATTTTTTTTAAGATACTCTCAAATAAAAAAACAAAACACAAATTTGATGGAAGTTTTTAAGTTTCAAAAAAACAATAGTACTGCATTTGTGTGAAAATGATTCCTATTTATAGCAATGTTAGTGGCTGTACATAAAACATATAGGCCCTCATTCCGAGTCGTTCGCTCTGTATTTTTCATCGCATCGCAATGAAAATCTGCTTAGTATGCATGCGCAATATTCGCACTGCGACTGCGCCAAGTAATTTAACAATGAAGATAGTATTTTTACTCACGGCTTTTTCATCGCTCCGGCGATCGTAATGTGATTGACAGGAAATGGGTGTTACTGGGCGGAAACACGGCGTTTTATGGGCGTGTGGATGAAAACGCTACCGTTTCCGGAAAAAACGCAGGAGTGGTTGGAGAAACGGGGGAGTGTCTGAGCGAACGCTGGGTGTGTTTGTGACGTCAAACCAGGAACGACAAGCACTGAACTGATCGCACAGGCAGAGTAAGGTTGAAGTTACTCAGAAACTGCAAAGTAGTTTGTAATCGCAATATTGCGAATACATCGGTCGCAATTTTAAGAAGCTAAGATACACTCCCAGTAGGCGTAGGCTTAGCGTGTGTAACTCTGCTAAATTCGCCTTGCGACCGATCAACTCGGAATGAGGGCCATTGTAATGTTGTAAAATGACAAAATAAGCATGTCAAGAGTTAATGCACAACATCACTGTACAAGTAGTGTTGTGTTGGTAACATATTTTTTTAATAATAACAATGATGATATGTGTTTCTATACACATTACCATGTTTTTTTTTTGTAAATTTGTAAATGTTGCTGCATATGTGTTTGTTTGACTTAAGACACTTAAGACACTTAATGGGGTATATGCAATTGCGGTCGAATTCCAGCTGGAATTCGACCGTTTTGGATTCGACACAATTCGACCGTCGAATCCCGGCCGCCGGGACCCGAATTCGACATATTCAATAAAAAACGGATTCGACAGTCCCGCTGTCGAAAAACGGACCAATTGACGATAGTGTGCGTCCTGGATTCGACTTCATGGACGGCACAAAAGTGTTAAAAAAAAACCTGAAAAAAAATTGCGTGGAGTCCCCCCTCCTAAGCATAACCAGCCTCGGGCTCTTTGAGCCGGTCCTGGTTGTAAAAATACGGGGGGGGGGGGAAATGACATGGGATTCCCCGTATTTTTAACAACCAGCATCGGGCTCTGTGTCCGGTCCTGGTGCCAAAAATACGGGGGACAAAATACGTGGGACAAAACACGTAGAGGTCCCCCGTATTTTTAACACCAGCACTGTGCTCCACTAGTCAGAGAGATAATGCCACAGCCGGGGGACACTTTTATATCGGCCCCTGCGGCCCTGACATTAAATCACTAACTAGTCACCCCTGGCCGGGGTACCCTGGAGGAGTGAGGACCCCTTAAATCAAGGGGTCCCCCCCTCCAGCCACCCAAGGGCCAGAGGTGAAGCCCGAGGCTGTCTCCCCCCCCCCCCCCCTCCCCATCCAAGGGCTGCAGATGGGGGGCTGATAGCCATGTGTCAGAAAAAAAGAATATTGTTTTTTGTAGCAGAACTACAAGTCCCAGCAAGCCTCCCCCGCAAGCTGGTACTTGGAGAACCACAAGTACCAGCATGCGGGGGGGAAACGGGCCCGCTGGTACCTGTAGTTCTACTACAAAAAAAAGACCCAACTAAAAACAGTACACACACACACCGTGACAGTGTAACTTTATTACATACATGCACACCGATATACACACATACTTACCTACCTATGTTGACACGAAGTGTCGGTCCCCTTCTCCACGTAGAATCCACGGGGTACCTGTAAATAAAATTATACTCACAACAATCCAGTGTAGATCTGTCCTCTTCTTAGTTTGTAATCCACGTACTTGGCAAAATAAAAAAACGGAAACCACGGACCACGCACTGAAAGGGGTCCCATGTTTACACATGGGACCCCTTTCCCCGACTGGCGGGACCCCCTGTGACTGCTGTCAAAGAGGGTCCCTTCAGCCAATCAGGGAGCGCCACGTCATGGCACTCTCCTGATTGGCTGTGCGCGTCTGAGCTGTCAGGCGGCGCACTCGATATACACTGTAGCACATAGGCACTCCATTGTATCCAATGGTGGGAACTTTGCGGTCAGCGGTTGAGGTTACTCGCGGTCAACCGCATACCGCAAAGTTCCCACCATTGGATACAATGGAGCGCCTATGTACTACAGTGTATCTCGAGTGCGCCGCCTGACAGCTCAGACGCGCACAGCCAATCAGGAGAGTGCCACGACGTGGCGCTCCCTGATTGGCTGAAGGGACCCTCTTTGACAGCAGTCACAGGGGGTCCCGCCAGTCGGGGAAAGGGGTCCCATGTGTAAACATGGGACCCCTTTCAGTGCGTGGTCCGTGGTTTCCGTTTTTTTATTTTGCCAAGTACGTGGATTACAAACTTAGAAGAGGACCGATCTACCCCGGATTGTTGTGAGTATAATTTTATTTACAGGTACCCCGTGGATTCTACATGGACAAGGGGACCGACACGTTCTGTCGACATCGGTAAGTATGTGTGTATGTCGGTGTGCATGTATGTAATAAAGTTATACTGTCACGGTGTGTGTGTACTGTTTTTATTTGGGTATTTTTTTTG
Source organism: Pseudophryne corroboree (assembly GCF_028390025.1). Classification (NCBI taxonomy): domain Eukaryota; kingdom Metazoa; phylum Chordata; class Amphibia; order Anura; family Myobatrachidae; genus Pseudophryne; species Pseudophryne corroboree. The sequence continues at coordinate 244,445,078 of NC_086445.1, read as the reverse complement.
TAGTAGAACTACAGGTACCAGTGGGCCCGTTTCCCCCCCGCATTCTGGTACTTATGGTTCTCCAAGTACCAGCTTGCGGGGGAGGCTTGCTGGGACTTGTAGTTCTGCTACAAAAAACAATATTTTTTTCTGACACATGGCTATCAGCCCCCCATCCGCCGCCCTTGGATGGGGGGGGGGACAGCCTCGGGCTTCACCCCTGGCCCTAGGGTGGCTGGAGGGGGGGACCCCTTGATTTAAGGGGTCCCAACTCCTCCAGGGTACCCCGGCCAGGGGTGACTAGTTAGTGATTTAATGTCAGGGCCGCAGGGACCGATATAAAAGTGTCCCCCAGCTGTGGAATTATCTCTCAGACTAGTGGAGCCAGGTGCTGGTGTTAAAAATACGGGGGACCCCTACGTGTTTTGTCCCCCGTATTTTTGGCACCAGGACCGGACGCAGAGCCCGGTGCTGGTTGTTAAAATACGGGGGATCCCATGTCATTCCCCCCCCCCCCCCCCCCCCCCCGTATTTTTACAACCAGGACCGGCTCAAAGAGCCCGAGGCTGGTTATGCTTAGGAGGGGGGACCCCACGCATTTGTTTTCTGAAATTTTAACCCATTCCCACCCCTTCCCACTGAAAAACATGCTCTGATCTCTCCATATTATTTTAGTCAGTAAAAAAAAAAAATATTCTTTTAAAAAATATATGAAATAATATTTGTGGCTCCTAAATAGACAAACCAAGTAAATAATCCCTTCTAATATAAATAGATATGCTATTAGCAATCAAAAAAACACAAAAAAAAACATGTTTTTAAAAAATTTTATTAGATCACGACCGCAAAATGAGGCGGAATGAAATTGACAAAATGACTGTCGAAAAGCACTGTTGTCGAATCGACATTCTTCAATTGAATATACTTTTGTTGAAAAGCCGCATTTTTACCATTGCAGACATGTCGAATTTGAAAAATGTCGAATTGCAAAATGTCGAATCTGAAACGGCAGGTTTTTTGACGAAAAGTACTGTATTGCATTGTCGAATCCAATTCGACAGTTTTTTTTGTCGAAAATGCCCCGTTTTTTCGACATTTGCGGCAATTCGACCGCAATTGCATATGGCCCTTAATGTGTCTTTAAGTGTTTTTTACTATTTTTGTTTATCAATTTTATAAAACAACACATATAAACAAACCAAACACAGCAATCCTGCAATGTTCAGTTGATTGAAGTATAGAGCTGTTTTGTAAGTATTTTGCGAACTCAACACTTTCAGTAGCGTACACTCGCAATTGCGTCCGCAACCGAGAGCTATTTATTCTCCCTCCAGGGGGGGTCACGGACTCCCAAGAGGGAGAATAGGTGTCGGTATGCTGGGTGTTGGGATTCCGGCGCCGGTATACTGAGCGCCGGGATCCCAACAGCCGGCAAACTGAATACCATCCGTATAGAGTATGTGTGGGTTGTATGTTGAGTAAAGTACGAACATTAGCATACCAGTAATAATTTTGTGTTTATGTAGTATAATAAAGTTTGTTGTTTTTTTAACAATAAAAACAAATGTAGGTTTCATGTTGATTATGGAGTAGGGTTTGTTGCTTTTTAACAAATGTTTTTTTTCAAACACATAAACTTAAACTGTGTTCCTCTCTCCTTAGGAAGAGCTGAAAGAAGAAGTGCCTGACAATGCCAACCTCCCTCACCCACTCAACCTCCCTCTCCCAAAGTGGAGTCTGGACTTTTCCAGTAATATGGGGAGCAGGAGCAGATGGCGGAGAACCTGCTGGGTAAGTCACTGACTCATGTATTCTGGGTACCTTTTTATTGCTAGGTTCAGCGAGTAGCCACAATCGCTTCCTGGGGCACCTCTGAAGTGCTGGTGTTAGTGAAGGGGAATAAGAAGACAGGAAAGAGGTAGGAAGAAAGCAAAATTCACAGCTTTTTATATATATACCCTTCAATAGTCCGTACCATCCAAATTGGTTGAAGGGTATCCCGAAGGGACAGTTCCTAAGATTGAAAAGAAATTCTAGTGAAGGTACATATTACGAGGATCAAGTTAGAATAATGCGGAATACATTTCTGGATAAAGGTTATGCTCCACAAATCATAAAAAAAAAATGAAAAGGAAGTGGACGAAATGGATAGACAAGTCATCTTAAAAGGCACGAATAACAACAGAAGAGATACAATTGGTAATATGGATTGGGCCTTCATACAGTATCAGACTTTGGAGTAAACTACAAACAGGAGCGAATTATCAGGAATCATTGGCACCTCCTTTTAAGAGACCCTGTGTTAAAAGAAATTGTAACGAAGGATCCAATATTTATTTATAGAAAAGCACCCAATTTAAAAAATAATCTGGTCCGTAGTGCATTACCACACATAACAGTTAATCCCATAAGGAGCAAAGGATTTCAACGCTGCGGGTCATGTATCGCATGTAGAAACATTGCCTTGGATGTTTCTAAGTACACGAGTTTTATCATGAAAGGCTCCACCTATGAAATCAAATATTTTATCACATGCCATACCACAAATGAGATATATGTAACCTCTTGCCTGGCATCAGATGCAACCATTCCTGCAAGTACTTTATCTGACCTGGATGCGACCAGTCAGATTAACAGTGTTATCAGCGGAAGGGAAGAGAAACTTCCCTCCGCTGCTGCTGTCAGAGGGACCGGATCACTGCTGATCGGTCAGCACGGCAGGATCCCTGTCCCCCAGCGGCTGCAGACAATAGCAGCCGCTGGTAAGTGTAAATCATCACCCCCAAGCCACCCCCAGACTTCCCCCCTGTGTACCTGGCAGCTGTCCGAGCTCTAAAAACTAAAGTCACAATGGTCGTGATGTTCCTGATGTTCCGATGTTTTGAGAAAAAATATAAAAAAAATATATATATATTTTTCTTTATTTTTAGCTAAAATCATTTTGGATAGGGTTAAATTCATGTTCTTCACCTAATTCACTCATAAAAAACCCCAACAATTTCTGAGCTTTTTTTGGGGGGAAAAATATTTAGTTAAGTGGTTAATAGAGTGCACGTGTGGTTCTCACTATATAGGTAGAACCAGTGAGCATTAAAAAATCGTATAGCAGAACATACGAGAAAGCTAAAGAAAGGGCTCATTACCCACACATTTTCCGAATATTTTAAAACTGTACATAATTGGTCGACAAAGAATATTGTAAAATTTGTGGGTATACAACAGGTCAATCAAACTGGAGGGATCGTGATATTGAAGGTAATCTTGCACGGGCAGAAATGCAGTGGATCTTTAAATTGGGAACATTAATCCGTGAGGGTCTGAACTCTGAGTTTAAATTGAAATGGTTTCTATAATTTCATTGTCTCACCTGTATCTGTGTTCTGAACGTATTTACCCTTCATCATTTTAACTGCATATATTTATTATGTGTAGTCTTATTTAGCTGGAACGCATGCACTTCCGGCGGTGGTGGAACGCAGGTGGAACACAGAAACTTCTGGTCCACCATCCACCGTGCAGATACAGAGCCGCTGACCACCTATAGGTGATATACGGCTCTAGCAGAGGCAGAACTCTGGGAGGCAACGGAGTCATCTGCCGCCGGGCTCCTGCTCTGAAGGGGGGCACCTCTCCTCCCATTCTATGACACCATTGAATTAAGTTAATTGATAGCTGTCGCTGTCTTTTCAGTGGCCGACTTCCTCACTGGTCCCTGCACCGTACAAATCACACCCTCTTAATTATACTGAATATACACATTTTACAAGTATCACACCCAGGATTAGAAACCACAACCTATTACACTGGAAGCAGACACCTTACTGATGAAGCTGTTTGCTCCTGTATAGGAAATATGAGAATTTTAACTATATGAAGATGCTTCTCTGACAATTACACGTAACTTCATATAGTAAGAATTCTCATGCTTCCTCTACAGGAGCAAATAACTCCCTTAGTAAAGTGTCTGCTGTTAGTGTAACAGGTCATGGGTTCTAATCCTGGGTATGACTGCTAAGAAATTTGTGAAGTAAAATAAAAGACAATTAAATGTATAAATACAGTATATACATTTTTTTCAGAACACTGCATATATATACACACACACACACATACATACATACATACGTACGTACGTACATACATACATACATACATACATACATATATTTATCTTAATATAGGAAATAGGGGGGGCACCAATATTTATCTTGCCTCCAGGCGACTGTGACGAACTTACGCCACTGGGCTCTGGCCCTGGGGGCAGACATGGATTTTTTTTAACATTGGGGGATATATTTATACTTATGAATATTGATTAATACTAATTTAAGTGTATTATGTTTTATCAACAATGCATCAGTAACCCCAGGAACTCTGTCACTTCCTGTTAAGGGGTATAAATATTTCCACAGCCCACTCTGGATCCACACCTTGATAAAGATCCCCACGGGATCAAAAGCGTGTTGGTGAGGAGACTGTGGACAGCTCTATAGTTCCAATTTCCTTATTTAAGGTATGCTGTGCCTTTTATATTAGAATGTAGTCCAGACTAGCATCTTTTTATTTGAGACACACTACAACCCGCATATCCATTTGGTGTTGAACTTTGAATGGACTCTGAACTATTATTTGTAGTAAATTTTTAAGTCCTTTGTTTGCAACCTGTGTATTTATTTTGTATATATTTCATCTCTCTGATATTTTTACTTGACCTTATTATCTCTCTTATAAAAACTAAGTGTACTACAGATCTCCCTATTATGTGCTGTGTGTTGCAGGTCCTGAGTCACGTATCTATGCATTGGAATTTGTACCAGTACCTGAAAAATGGGAATATAAGTGAGAGCTATGGGAAAAAAATAGCCTATGGGAATATAAGTGAGAGCTATGGGAAAAAAATAGCCTATGTTCTAATTTGGCCTCTAAACTATTGTTATGCCAATTGTTAAGTCAGTCGATACAAAGGTTTGCCTGTAATTGAGCAACAAACATACTTTTCCTTTTTTATATTTTTTATATATTATATTCAATTGTAAAGAGCAACGGTTATGCTGCGCTATATAAGAAACTGTTAATAAATAAATATTAGTAGGTATTAAGGGGTACATGATATGGAAATTATTACATTTGGACAAAAATATAAACTTATTTTCAAACCGCTATATATTTTTATTATTGCAGCTATACTGCATTCTGATATACTAAAAAAATATACATTTCTCTTTTTCAAGGTTTACTTGTCAATTAGAACATAGTTGAGATGGCATTGTCTAAACAATATATATTCATGGTACTTTGTCACCCTTTGACTGACAGTTAACAGCTGAGCCATAATTGAGGTCAGTGGAGTCAAGAACAAATAAATCATCAATACAATAGTATTTAGAACATTGCAATTATGTGGGGGCTGGGTTACGTATGGTGTTTTGTTTGTCTGAGCTGAGTGCTGTTAGAACAGATAACTGATTTAGCAATATTCCACCAGGCAGTAGGACTATGGTAAAACACAAATAAGGCAAGAAAATGCAGAGGACATCATTTACTTAAACCAATTTTTTATCAAGGGCCAAAAATATTGTTTTAAAGCATAAGTCCACCATTTGTGTATTATGTACATTTTGGAAAAGTTTAAATGGGTCAGTATTGACACCTAAGTCATGGCCATGGGGCAATCAAGCCTGCCTAGGGCCGGCAGAGGTCCTGCTTTGGGCTGGCTACTGCGATCGGAGCTCTCAGCTCCGATCGGATAGCTCAGCCGGGAGCCAGCAGCAGCTGACGAGCCGGGAGTAAGGGCAACGGGGAGTATCAAAAATGGCCATGGGAGGAGGGTTGCTGTGCATGACCAGCAGCAGCTCCTCCTCCCATGGGCCTTTCTGGAGACACTGTCTCCATGCAGCCACGGCGCTGCCCAGCCTCCCACCCCTACGCCAGAAAATGCAGTCAAGGATTCTCTGAGCTGCAGGGAGGGACACAGTGCACACTGACTGCCAGCAAGCAAAAGTCAGTTTAATAAAAAAGCTACTAGCATTAATAGTGTGGGGCATTAATGTGTGGCATTATGTGTATAAGGGGCACTATTACTGTGTGGTGTAATGTGTATAGGGTACTGCCGAGTAGTGTAATATGAATAAGGAGTGATAGAGTGTGGTGTAATGTCAATAATGAGCGATATGGTGTGGTGTAAGATCACAAGGAGTGATATGGTGTGTTGTAATGTGACTAACGGGCACTACTGTGAGGCATAACATGAATAAGGGACATTATCGTGTGACATGATGCATAGCCAGATTAAGAGGGAGTGCTGGACCCCCTCTGTCATGGGGACCCCTGGCTGAAGCCCACTGACATCACTCTCACTCTTGTGCAGCAGCAGAACCAGGCAGCCATAATATGAACAGGTCAGTATGTAGTGCAGGTAGAGACACCGGAGTATAAGGTTTTACACACACACACACACACACACACACACACACACACACACACACACACACACACACACACACTCCTCCTGCGTCCTTTCCCAGTGTGTAAGTAGTGCAGAGGCTGCTGCTATTCTTTGCATGTGACAAGATAGATTATATATTTTATTTTTCTATGTGTATTTTAAGGTTGTTTAAATTGTCTTTCTTTTATAAGGAAAACTTTATAAAATAGTTGTTTCTTAATTAGGTGGAGCTATAAACAGTACCCAGGCATTATTAAACTACTAGTTTAAATCTAATATACACTATTGGTTTAAACTCAATATACACAATCCATACCTCTCAACATGACTTCCCTTTTAATTTATGATTGCAGTCACTTGCGTTGAAATACCTTTCTTACCAATTAAATAGTTCAACACGGGTGACACCAATCATATATTAAGAGGGAAGTCCAGGAGCACAGCATTTTGTCCCTCCTGGAAAGGGTCATGTTGGGAGGTATGCGCAATCTAATATACATGTCCCTTTTCCCCAGGCTCTCCTGTTTTAAGTGCCCTGCCCCCCCAAAGGCTTAATCCGGCCCTGACATGACGTGCATTACTGACACTATCGCGTGATATAATGTGAATACCGTTGACTTTGGCGCCCACTTTCCCTATTACAAATATGGTGGGTGGTGACACCAATGCTCTTGCTGGCATAGGGCAACAAAATGAGGATTGCTAGTGGTGATTAGTGCTGCTGCTGTGATCTGTGCTGCTGGATTGATGGGTTTTGTGCTGGGAGAGAGGGTGCTGGGTCAGAGGTGGAAGATGCGGCGGTGTTAGGGGGTACCAGCAAAAATCTTGTCTAGGGCATCAAATTGGTTTGAGCCGGCTCTGACCTAATACGTTATATACCATCAAGCAGTATTATCAACATTTCCAGGCAAAAATCTCTTACCATTTTTATATTAAGGCAAGATTTGGCAAATGGTGGCAGCAATTTATATTGTGGATAGGTTGTATCAATGCAGTGAAAATTAAAGTTGCCTAGGTTCATCTACCGCCTTCAGTTGAATATGATTGATGATGATTTTAGTCCCAGCTACTTTTTTAAGTTGATTAAACATAGTACCTCATCCTTCAATTGGACAAACAAGTGGCATTAGCGATGCGACCTGAGTAACATCCTATATTCTGTACTATAACAGTACGTGGTACAAACTGTTAATAATCGTGACAGTGCCTCGATTACTAATACATATACCCCTAGATGTTGTCCTATGTCACACAGTGTTTTTTCTTTCTAAACGTGGCCTATGCATCCCTGTGTACATTTTCAGTTTCTTCGATACGGTTATACATTTTTGGTTGGGGATAATGTTGTGATGTTGTTTTTGGTTTATTTTAATGTGCTTTCATTATGATCATAATTGGTGCAGGGTGTGCAGTCCCCTGGGGTCCCACACACTCTGCTGCACCCGCTTTGGTGCTGGGTCATTTTTGGTGCGGGAGACAAATAGGCCCGGACAGAGGGTGTGGATCATTAGATCGACAGTGTCTTGGTCGACCACTATAGGTCGACAGTCACTAGGTCGACAGGGTTTCTAGGTCGACATGTGCTAGGTCGACAGGTCAAAAGGTCGACATGAGGTTTTGTTTTTTTTGGTGTCGTTTTCTTCGTAGAGTGACCGGGAAACCCAGTTAGTGCACCGTGTCCCCTCGCACGCTCGGCACAGATTACCGTTCCAATCGTAGTCCACGTTGATCGTTAAGTATGAAAAAGTTCAAAAAAAGAAAAAAAATGTGAAAAACTCATGTCGATCTTTTGACCTGTCGACCTAGCACATGTCGACCTAGAAACCCTGTCGACCTTCCAACCCTGTCGACCTATAGTGGTCGACCTAAACATTGTCGACCTAGACTGTTTCGATCTTCAGACCAGATCCCCGGACAGAGACCACCTCCTCTTTTATGGCCTAATTCAGACCAGATTGCTATTGTGCGAATTCGCAAGCCGGCTGATTATCGAATCACTGTGCATGGGTACAGATCGTAATGCGCACGCACAAGGCCAAACTGCAAAAGAAATCAGCGTCTTTTTTGATCGCTAGGCGTTCGCAAGTTGACTGACAGGAAGCAGACGTTTGGGGGTGGTAACTGCCTGTGTTTTGGGAGAGTCAGGAAAAACGCAGGCGTTTCCAAGCCTACGTCAGCTCCAGCCCAATCAGCCTGTTTCTTTCGCACTAAAGGAGTAAGTCCTGGGCTACTCACAGACTGCGCAGACTGGAAAAAAACATTAGATTGTGAGTGAGTTGCGAACGGATTTGCAGCTGACCGGCGTGTGAAAAGCTTTACGCATGGCGTATGCAGACTTTCACGGGGCTGGTATTCACTATGTCTGGGCGGCGACTATCCGATCGCAAACCACTGCAAATTCGCAGAGGAGCGATCAGGTCTGAATTAGACCCTTAATGCGCTCCTAGGGCCAAATGTAATAGGGTGAGAAGTTTCAGAAAGTGAGAGATTTGGTAAGGTTTTTCAGTTTTTTTTAACGTGGCAATCATTTACACTGCAAAACCAGGTTGATCTTGCTGTGTAAATGATTGCCACTTTAAAAAAAACAGCAAAACCTTACCAAATCTCTCACTTTTTGATACTCTAACAGTGGTGCAGATTTATTAAGCCTGGTGAAGTGATAAATTACACGGTGATAAAGTACCAGCCAATCAGCTCCTAACTTACATGTCACAGGCTGGGTTTGAAAAATGACAGGAGCTAGCTGGCTGGTACTTTATCTCCTTCCACTTTATCACTTCACCGAGCTTAATAAATCTGCCCCTCTATTACATTTGGCCCCTAGTGTTTGGAGACTGTAGATGTGTGTTATGCCTGAAGTCTCTGCAAGCAATATTACTGACACATGTGGAAGGAGTCAGAGGTCATATTAAATGTCATTACAACGTGGTGACTTTTTTATCTCTCTTCAGCTTTATATACTCTTATGTAATTGCATTCTTTCTAATCACTGTCCGGACAGTTTGTGGTGCTCTATAAATAAAAATTCTAGAAAAAATTATAATAATGATACTGTACTATTCAAATTATGGAAAACTTGTCATTATCCCACTTTGGGGGTTATTCAGAGATGGACGCAGGTTTTGCTATCGCAGCAAAATCTGCGACGATACTACTCACTGGGGGCCGCTCAGCACAGGGAAAGTCTGCCCAGCATGAGTGGAGCCACCCTGCAATGCGATCGCAATTTTTCCATATTTACAATTGCAGGAAATGCAGGCGATGTCATCGGCTGTCCGCAAAAAACATTTGTGGGGAACATCACCACCATCGTTCACAATGTTTATCCAAGGCTGTGACGCCGGTTGCAGCGTTGGGATCGCAAATGCAGCAAAGAGGTTTTTAACACCTCCCACTATATTTGCTTTGCAAACGGAATCAATGCTGAATGAGGTCAACTGTACGCATGCGCAGTGTCAGATTCCCCTAGAGCATCTTTCACTGAGGGTGCATATACAAATTTCTCCTAGCTTCACCCATTCACCATGCTGTGCACACCGCTTTTTTCATCAACCAAGGTCCTGACCACTGAAGCCCCCAGCCTGAAACCTACCATACCCCTCAGCCTCCCAGCGCCTCCTGCACCGCGTTGTTCAATTTCTTAATGTAAATATCTGACAAATGCACCCCGTCCCACTTGTACATGCACTCTGTCTTTTTGCTGATGTCTTCGTGCGGTATAACCCTTCCCCCTCAAGGCAGTGACACACTTTCCTACAGCTGCATTCACCCTTTTCCGGGCTCTTGCTATGCCTGCCCCACTTCAGGCTCCATACCAGGACAGCTTCGGGATGATGTTGGACCATCACTCATCCTAACCCTCTCTACCACGCTCACTGTCTACCCCATCTGTGTCACCCATGTCTGCCCCTCCCCTTTAGAATGTAAGCTCTGACAAGCAGGACACTCATGTGCCTGTCCTTCTCTTACGCCATACCATCCTCTACTCCATACGCCCTTCAATGGCACCAAATCCCTAGGGTTTTCTTCTACCCTAATACTTATTTAGTGTCATCTGCTGATGCAGCTATGTTTATATACCCTGTACTTGTCCTATAGTGTCTTGAACTGTAAGGCACTTTTTTATTGTCTTGTTTTTTTATTTATGTACTCTGTAACTGGGCGCTGCAGATCCCTTGTGACACCATGTAAATAAAGGATAATAATAATATAATTTCTGCCACATGCCATTGCTCTTTTATCCATTCCAGGTCCTCCCTTACAATCCTGATTAGGTACACTTAAAAAGGGTTCAATTTGGTACCGCACAGGACCATTTTAGATTTTTTTTTTAATAAAGGACTCTTATAATATTTGTCCCTTGATAACCAACAATGCATATACATGAGAGGTGCCTGAAGTAGGTATCCAAGGAATTATTGTGGTTGGTGGTGCACCCAGAGTCAATGGTATACAACGGTATAGGAAAAGAGAAAAAGAGAGACTCTATGTTGGGGCACTCTTAATGTAATAAAACTTAACTTTTAATTAGACTTAATAAAAGGGATTGTATACAGACAAACACACAACACAACACAGAAGGAAGGTTTCAAAATTTGACCTCCACATCTAATATCATTCAAAATTTGTAGATATTAGATGTGAAGTGACAAATGAATATCAATAAAATATCAAAGATAAAGGACAGTGGCACATATCAACATAATCACGACTATACTATTAGTCCAATGTTAAGTGTCAACTGTAACACCATCTCCTGGTATGGGCTATTTGCTGCGTATAGATCTAGTGTCCAAAGTGTATAGTTTAGATAGGTAGTAGATTGGTAAGAGTCAAAGGTTGCTCCAACACTTCTGCTTTTCGCATTAGATGAGGAGTGTTGTTACTGCACCCAATATTCCCTGGGGGTCTCCCATCCAGGTACTAATAGGGCTTCTCACTGCTTTGCTTCCAAGATCAGGCGAGATTGGGCATAGCCAGTGAAATATGGCAGTAATTTACTCAAAGGTCGCAAATGAGAGAGAGTATGGTTATTGGCGCATACCGAGATAAGAAGTACTTCTGCTGTCCACTGTTAATGCACAGATTCTCTGTTACCGTAGCATTGCAGAGAGCTGATTGGCTGGCATATGGATGAGAGAGTACTGAGAATAGATTTAATGCAAAGAAATAGGTTCAGGGTCCGCCTTCTGCTGTCCACTGTCATATGATAATATAGCGGACAGTGGATGATAGAGGCGTGTTGCCTTGGCTTATTGAAAATGAAAAAAATGAAAAAAATTGAGAAAGTAATTGATGAGACTCACACTTAATAATAGCCTTGATGTGAATAATCGAATTGTCAAACAGTGTAGTACACTCAAATCAATTATAGCTTATCTCCTATAAGAGGTGGATGTACAATATAGCAGTTATAAGGTAATTACTAAGGTTAACAGAAAAAGTAACTCAGATATTAGTAATTACTAAGATTCACATAAAAAATTACTCAGATATCAATAATCCAATAAACTTATAATGTTGCTCCTTTTGCGAGTGCATATTCATAGCAGTTTTTTTGAGCAAGAGATTTATACTGATAATATATAAAAGCATTAGATAGAAACATCATATAAGTAAAGTGAGTTTCATAGTGATTCAGAAATTTCTGTGAAATGTAAACAACAGTGTGTATGGAGATATATACACTTTGGTAAGAATAGTAAGTAAGAGTTTGATCTTATGAGCTATTCATAGCAGTATAATGAAAAGATAAGAGAAATAATAAACAATTTATAGCCCAAATGGGCATGAATACGATACCAGGAGGTGAGTGGGCTGAACTGTGCACTGTTCAGCACCACTATTCAACACAGACGGCCGTTTCACCTAGGGGTGGCTTGTTCACTGTGAATACAATCCTTTTTATTAAGTCTAATTAAAAGTTAAGTTTTATTACATTAAGAGTGCCCCAACACAGAGTCTCTCTTTTTCTCTTTTCCTATAACCCTGATTAGGTCCAGAGACTTTTTGCTATCACCTTTGGCCTGCTGGCCACTTTTACCTCGAGCAATAAATTCCCCCTCAGATCATGCCACCTCATCCCCCTCTGTCCAAACCAAAATAATTTTCCGTCTTTGTTTTCCAGACCCAGCTGCCTCCCGTAAGGCCTGGTGGTGGCCCTGCTTGCTGACCAATGATTGTAGGACTGCCCAACAATCAGGGGCCCATGTGCAGACTCCAGGTGGGCCCCCTCCTCTTCACAGCTCAGTAGACTCTGGCATTGTGCCAGAGTCTACTGTGCAAGCGCAGATCCCCGGAAACATGGTGCCCGCCATGTTCCAGAGACTAAAACCCTAGTGCACATGCACGGCGGTTATTTTGGCAGTGATTTATTTACTGTGACTGCAGCTCTGACGCAAGACTCCAGAAAGGTACGTAAAGAAACATGGGTGTGGTGTGTGCCCCCCTGGACCCAGGGGCCGTGTGCACCACACACATTGCACCCATTATAGAAATGCCAATGCTGACAATTCATATATTCCTCACCTCTTTGCTCACTGTGGATTGAGGGGGTAGGGGGCATTAGATCATTAGGCAGTCACTGAGCCTTCAGTGAGGACCTGATGTATGCTTTGTAGCTGTTAGACCTCCACCTGCCTATTGCTTTAATATCCTTCACCAAGCATCCCTCGCTAGCTGCTGATGTTGCACGCCTATCCTAAACGAATGGGTACCAAATTTTTCTGCCTGCCAACCAAGGGACAATATGCATTTCTTAAAGATTGCTGAGAACTAATACTTGGTTAGTGCTGACTCGTCTTTGTGGATGAGGAAATTCGGCCTGCCCCCTGGCCGCATCTGTAAAAATTACCTGATAGCTGTCACTGGGCACATGGACATTTCCAGATGCTTCCGTAACTGCACCCATTTCCTTTTACCAAACGGGTCCATCTTGGATTTGTGTATTTTGCACAATACCATGTATTCAGTTACCACCACATCGCGTGCTGCAATCCTGTTCCTGATGATAGCTTGGACCCAGCTGCCAACTCGCTAATTCTGAATGCCCCACTGAACACCGTGATAAAGGCAGTTCTGTATAAAATTGATTCCCCGCATTGCTACAGACAGATGGCATTCTTCCTAGCAGCCTCCTTAGACTTTCTATGGTGACTGATACCCTAACATCTGGCTTCTTTATCTCTGCCCTTACCCATCCCTTCATTATAGTGCGTACTATAAAAGCTTTTGTTTCATCCCTCCTGCTAACTTAGCGAAAAAGGAAATGCCTGCCAGCATGGTTTTTACCCTGGCCCTGGACGCCTGTTCCCTTCTGAGCTTGGTTAAGAAAATTAACAGTTGCTGCTGCGGGGCCTTACCCTCCAAACATTCCATAGATTGGAACTACAGCCACTTTTCCTAGGCGTCTTTTCTATGCCTTCCACGTCAGTGGTGCCAGGGACTGTTCCACCAAGCCGCCTAAGTCAGCTTAATTATTTGCTAAAGATGGGAGGGGCATCTTAGGCCTGTTGCGCTTGCATGGGGTGCTGCTGTCCTAAAAACATCCCAGTTATGCTTGGACAATTCATCTACTATCACGCTTCTTTCCTTTGGCACATGCTTTGCCTTGAACATGATTTTATGGCAGATGCAAGCCATCACTAACCTTCTAAGAAGCCCGACAACTGGTGGGGATGATGCACTTTTATTGTTTACCGCCTGCATCACCTCCATGTTCTTGCACCAAAAATGGATGTGCCTGTTGGCTAGCCTGCAGCCTCAGATGTCCACGGCCGTGACTATTTGGAACAACTCTAATGCTGCCATCCCATCTGTTCGGCCATTGCTGGGCACATCATTCACCTCTCACGTTTGCTCCAAAGCCTGTCCCCCTTGCTGCTTCTGTGAATAACTGCAAAGCATGGTTGGGCGGCGCTGCCTTAGCCTAGATTCACACACCATTGAAATGCAGAAGGAATTCCTCCAACACCCGTAGGTCCTCCTTAAGTTCCTTGGAAATGTGTATGAAGTGGTACCTTTTTTTTTTTAACGGCCACGGTGGCTTGCTCCAGACACCTCTAAAGATCCTGTCCATTGGAATCACCCAGCATATGTAATTGAGCTTCCCTAACAATGATTTCATCTGCCTTAGTGTGACCTTCTTTGCCATGGCATAGTAGACTATCTCTTTTCAAGCTTCTCAGTCTTTTCCCCGGGGAGCCTGCACTCAAGTTTCTCTGTGTCAGTTTCAATGCTCAAGTAGGATATTACCGTCTTAGGACCTTATGTCTTATCCTGCGCGATAGGAATGCTCGTGCAGCAGCCGGCTGCACCGATCCAACTCAGGTGGCCACCAGGAAGTCTTATAGATAATACGCCATGGCCTATGACCCCATACATTCCTCCAAGCTCTATTGCAAAAAAGAACTAAACACCTCAAAGAAAACACATGAAATGGCGCAGCCCATGGGCAAGCACTTATCTATGAAAAAAGTATCAGTCAAAAGGGAAACCCATGAGCCTGAAGCTATCTGATTGGAGGGGTGGCAATCTGAAAGCTAACTTTGCCATAAGCGCTCCCCTGCCCTTCATTCTAACCATGTTGACAGCCCAGTCAAATATTTGGTACTACACTGAATACTGTTCCTTATACAGTGCGCCATTGAACGACGCCCCTTCGGGGTAGGACCGGTGCTGAATGAGCCAGAACTTCCTGGGTAATTTCCTTGGGACCACCCCAAGAGGTGAAATAATCAAATTCCCGCGGTCTCCGGTCTTCTCCTGGACAACCTCTTTCAAGGCAGGCACTCCCAAGAACACCCTGGCAGCAGACAGGGGTCTTCTCTGGCTTCTCAGATGCAGTCAGCTCCTGGGTCCTCAGTGCTGCTGCCACTCCACTACGCTGGCTTTAATCCTTCCAGACACTGCAGACTCCAATCACTGGCTGCAAAACTCCCACTGCCGGTGGTTCCTCTCTGCTTGGGTGGCGGCCAGGGAAGATAGTTCCATGGACACTCTGATCCCGTATAGGTGAGCACGGCCTTCTCCTCCCCCTGGGAACTTGACAGCTCTGCCTACAGCAGACAGTGCAGGAACACAAATAGGGCAGCCAATTGTGGTCACAATGCGCCCTCGGCTACACCCTCAAAGCATACATCGCACACACGTAGTTACGGCCCTGCTCTGGACTCTATCCTGGAGTGGCGATCACCTTTTGCACCACACGTTGGGCTGCTGCTGCACTGTAATGCCCCCCTTCCCCAAATACTGCGGCGCAGGTCTCTGTGGGAGCCAGCTGGGGATGGGAGAGACATCATGATGTATCTCCCTGGAGACACTGCAGGGGGTGGAGCTGTGTGCTACCTTGCTTGTATAGTGGTGTGCTCAGCAGCAGATAATGATCTGAGTGCACACCACTACATACAGAGCAGCGCTGCAGTGGCAGGCGGTGATGAGCGAGCGTCCGTGCTGCCAGATGGTGCATCCACAGTACATATGCGTGGTGGGCAAGGCGCCACTGGCACACAGCTAGTTACGGCCCTGCAACCACAGATCATGTACTAGGCAAAGAAACTCCGGGGAGCGAAGGTGCCGTAAACATGGCACTGGAGCGCTATAATAGGGAGGGTCAGCAGGTGGCCTGTGGGCCATTGGCAGGAAGAAAGGGGGCTGGCAGGCATGTCATCCTTCCTTTTACACCTGGGGCAGCAGGTTGGCCAGTGAGGGGCAGTAAGGGCTGAGCAGCTTGAGGGTGTATTAAAACAAAGGAGCAGGGAGGGAGGCAGGCTTCGTGCTAGTGTAGCAGAGCTGGAAGCAACTACTAGCATTAAAGTGATTGCAGCCCAGCACCAGTGCCAGCACAAGAAGCAGCAACAGCAGCTACAAATCATGAGTATGGAAACACCAGCAGAGAAAGCAGTTAGGACAGTGGTTCCCAAACTTTTTTAAGTCAAGACGCTCTAGAAAATCTGTTTTTTTTTTTGTTCACGGCACCCCTATGCGAAAAGTTTCTTAGTGATAAATTCAGAAAAAAATATTAAATCAAGTAAATTGTGTTTATATATCATCCTTAGGGTCCGTTATGTGGTGAGGGTCCGTTATGTGGTGAGTCACTTGTTTGTCCATATATTTCATGATGGGAAGCCACTAGCACTGGTTTTGTCTATTACATTGACCGTAAATAATTTGAATTGGTCCTGGACCACCAACTCAGGGCACCCCTGCAAGTACCCCAGGGTGCCACGGCACACAGTTTGAGAAGAGCCGTAAGGGCAGTACACACGGGGAGAGATGTGTGCTGAGCGATCTGTCACAGACCGCTCAGCACACGTCTCTCCCCCCACTCAGCACAGAGCAATGTGTGCTGAGCGAGGGGGGGGGGGTGCGGCGCTCATTTCACCCAGCGGGTGAGATGAGCGATGTGCTAGATTGTGGCAATTGTGCTAGATTGAGGCTGCGCATCGCTATCGCTGTGGGGCATACACACAGGAGATCCATGCTTAAAATCTAAGCAAACTAGTCAGATTGCTTAGATTTTAAGAACGGATCTCTGTGTGTATCCCCCTTAACTGTAGGCTTACTAAACTATCCATTTAAACCGTGATCCGGTCTGAAGATCGACAGTGTCTAGGTCGACAACGTTTAGGTCGACCACTATAGGTCGACAGTCACTAGGTCGACTTGTTCTAGGTTGACAGGTCAAAAGGTCGACATGAGTTTTTCACATTTGTTTTCTTTTTTTGAACTTTTTCATACTTAACGATCCACGCGGAGTTAGATCGGGAATAGTAACCTGTGCCGAGCGCAGCGAGGCACCTTACCCGAAGCAAGGCGAGCCATGCGAGGGGACACGGTGCACTAATTGGGGTTCCCGGTCACTGTATGGAGAAAACGACACAAAAACCCCCATGAAAAACTCATGTCGACCTTTTGACCTGTCGACCTAGAACATGTCAACCTATAAACCCTGTCGACCTTCAAACCCTGTCGACCTAGTGACTGTCGACCTATAGTGGTCGACCTAAACATTGTCGACCTAGACACTGTCGATCTAATGATCCACACCCATTTAAACCGGGACACCTATGATTTACACAGGTTCTGTGGCTGTCTGACTGCATTTCACCTGGTTTTAATCTACCACAGAACCTGTGTAATTCATGTGTGTACCAGTTTAAATGGATAGTATGGTAAGGCTAAACCTTACTGCACAGATTCTGTGAGGAGGATGATTTATGGGACAACCAGCCCAGCTCTGCACAGAGAGGAACAGGTCACCAGCAGCAGGGAAGTAATCATGCAGCTGGAGCTCCACCTGGTGGCCAAAAAGCAGTAAAGGTGGCTGCAGGATTCTTATCGGAAGAAAACCAGCTGTAAGATTACATCTGGGGCTGCAAATAAGAAGAGGCAGCCTGCATGGAACAGCCATGGGGTGAGTGAGTTGGCAGTTATCTAAAAGAGTATTCCTGTAGCCACAGTATCAGATGGCCCAGAATCAGGGGGTAGGGGGGTGGGGGAACATCATTCTTATGGATATAACAAGTATTGTGACTATTCCAAATATATTTTAGAACCATTGACATCTGGTTTTTATTTGACATCATTAGAATATTTTCTATAGCTGTATTATGTTGGCTACTGTATAATTTGATGACATACTACAACGCGCAGGTGGATGAGAGCGGATTTGGGATTCCTAAGAATTTGATATTAAGAACATCTGAGAATAAGTTATTTGAAAATAACAGGATATAAGGGGTTATTCAGAGTCGATAGCAGTTTTTGCTAAATTAGTAAAAACTGCAATTGTTCTACTCACATGCTGGGGGTCACCCAGCACAGGGCGAGGCGTCGCTCCGCAAGTGGTGCCACCCCACAATGCGATCACAATTCATTTGCGATTGCATTGCGGAAACCTCAAATAGAGGTTGACCCCTGTCTATGCAGCATGGCTGTGTAGGCAGGCGCACCGCCACCATGTTTCCTATCGCAGGAAATGCAGGCGACATCATCACCCACTGGCCCCAAAAACAGTAATACGCCTGCATTTTCTGCCTCCCCCAATGCTGCATCGTCGTTCTGGATGCCCATCACCTGTCAATCACTATGAGTTCATATCCTTCCGTGAAGGGTCGCACACGTGCGCAGACCCTTGGGACGCGGCCATTCTTGCGAACGCAGCGGCTGCGTCCCACTATGCATAAGGCCCGTTGCCCTTAACTTTCCTACATTGTCTAGACATCTATCAGCATTGCAAATCTGAGAAACATTACATGGCTCAGGAAGCAGGGACAGCTATATAAAAGATCACAGTGTATTAGAAAGGCTGCTTCATGCCGTGCACTTAGGTTTTTGGTAATAGATTACAGATGTCACATAGGCAGCATAGGGGCTGGTGTCTTAAATATTACAGGTACATAAGACAAAACATTTTTGTTATATATACAGTATTGCCAGTGTATACTGGACATAGTGGTCACAGCCCATGCTGCATGTAACAGACTGTATGTGTTGAAAGTTTAGCAAGATCTTTGATGCTATGGAGTTGTTCCTAATAAATCACCTGTGGCTGTAGGTTTTCCATCATTTACTCATCATATAAGATGGGAAATAAGGAGTGTGTACCAAGCAAGTCACAGAGGTGACCCGGGCTGCAGGGGAAGGGTGAATGAGAAGGGGAGACAGGACTATTTAAGAAAGAGGGCTTTGTGTCTTTAAGATCTGTCACAGCCCCTTTCCTTGTACCAAGTCAGTGCATTTCAGACTGACACCAGCGCTGATTCCAGAGTTACTTTGCTACCTCCTGTTCTCTTTCTCTCCTCTCGCTCTCTCTCTCTTTTTTTTTTTTTTTTTTTTTTTTACATTGTTGACAGCCCTGGTAGGGGCCTTTTGTTACCTCACCAGCCAATGAAAGCATTTTACGACAGAGAACAGTTGGGATATAAAAAGAAGGAGTCCCTTTGCCTAGTACATGATCTGTGGTTGCCTACCCCTCCCCTATAAAGACCTGCACAAGACAGCTGTCCTCTGCACCAGCAGCAGTCAGCAGCTCCTCTGGATAATCTACTATGCTGTCTCAGCGGTACCCTCTCTTATTCTGCATGCTGGTCCTGTCCATGGAGTTTTCCAAAAGCAAAGGAGAGTCTATCATGGAAAAGGGATCCGTGCAGGTGGATACCTCAGTGGGTGAAAGTGAGGAACAGGACTGTCCTGTGTGCATGTGGAGGAAACACAGCAAGGAAATGAGGCTGGAGAGCATTAAATCACAGATATTGAGCAAACTCAGGCTAAAGGAAGCTCCTAATATAACCCGGGAGGTTGTGAACCAGCTGCTGCCCAAAGCACCCCCTCTGCAGCAGATCCTGGACCAGCACGAATTTCAGGGAGACTCCTTCCAGCATAATTCTTTTGTGGAAGAGGATGAGTATCATGCCACCACGGAGACTGTCATCAGTATGGCACAGGAAAGTAAGTACACTTTTATCCATTGCCTTCTACTGTTGGATTCAATCTGCCCTGCTGTTCTACCATACAAAAAGATGCCAATGTAACCCAATGTATCAAATCCTTACCCCTATTGCACAGAAGGTGACTGCTTGTCACAGCCACCACATGTGCTTTGTACCCACGTGTGACAGCTCCTCCATCTGATCATCAAAGCAGGAAAATGTGACGCAGTCTGTATGGCAGGCATGCTGTATACTGTATATTATGAGTTGCCAAATGTCACCGGCATAATGAGGGTTAAGTGACAAATTGATTGTGTCATTCAGTTGCTTCGTCTGAAGGTTTCGCAAGGATGCCCATTACTTTTAGGAATGTCAGAAAAGCCTGACTGTTGCTGAGCTTATTTATTTCTGCCTTGTTCATTTTCTATGTGATATATACAATATACTTGGTTTTTACACCTGTATAATTAGTATGTGCAATGTATGACTGGCTTTCCTGTAGTGACAGCTTTGCTTTAAGTACTTTAGGGGCTGTTGGAATATTACATGTGAACAAATTAAAAGTTCCTTTAGAGTAGTCGGAAACCATTAGACAAGTCATGGAGAAAACATTGTGATTTGAGGTAATAATTTGTCATTACTATGGTTGTGATTGCGAGCTACTGTATTAGCATTTTATAGACGTAATGCCACGCAGAAGTAAATACTGCAATTATTGAGCTTTGTCTTTTCTTTAGTTTGATGCTAAATTACAGTGGCCACAGACACCGAGATGATAACCTGTGTACAATAACCTGTAACACTGCTAGATGCTACTTTGCGCCGAAAATGTGGATTGTGCAGTAATACTGTTTACAAGTGACAACTAAAATGTACTATTTCATCCTTAACATGAGATGAGCGACAATGGTTCATATTTATATTTGTTGTGTACTTGTGTTCAGAGTGACTGCATATTGTAAAGTGTTCCTAATTCAGCTTTAATGTGTATGGTCCATTTTATGCACAAAGCTAATTTTGTTGATATACTATGCATATTAACTGTGCTGTTAGTAGTAACATTTTGTTTTTGCTCAAGCTTCTTTATAAGTGTGTTGATTACCCCAACAACTCTCATTATAAAGTGTTACTGTACATTTTTTCCATAATGATGGTATGCTCGCTCACACCTTCATCTACCTGCATACTATTGATCAACAAGTGACTTGATTCCTGCATACTGACAGGGCAAGCTTCTATAGGCAGCTGGTGCTATTCTCCCTCAGGTGCTCATTGTCAAAATCTGAAGTCTGCTATGTCACATCATGCACTTTGTATACAGATTCACATTTCTGATTGTTAATACTTATTCTGCATTCAGCCTGCTATCATGTAAGCATTGATTAGTCATTCTTCACAGTTCTTTGTTCTTTCACATATGCAGTACCCTCTACTATATTTCACTGTTACGCTAGAACCCTAAAAAGCTGTACTCTTTGTTATCTTTCTTTATCAATCTTAAATTATAGCACTCTACCAGCACAAGCGTATGTGGTCTGATATATTGGTCTTTTATACTTTCAATTCCTATGTTTCATTTCTACCATTTCTAATGTTTTCTTTTTTTACTTATTTACAGTTCACTTATTTAACCTTTTTTTTTTTATTTGTTAAGTTTTTGAATTTTTTTTTCTTTTGTTGCATTTATTTCATTTTCTTTCTCCCTTGCCACCTATTTCGTTTGCATTTTAAACATAATTAATTTTCTCTACTTTATCTCTGCTGGTTATCCCTTTCCTAATGCCTTACTGTGTATCCGCTTTTATTTTCGCTCTGGTTCTGCGCTCTCCTTGGCTCATTCTCCCTAGTCTTTTGTTATCCTCAGGTCACTTCTGTTGGTTTTTCCTTTTTACCATGTGCAGTAATAACAAAGACTGGCTGTGGTTACCCCCATGGGGTCCTTGTGTTGTCCTTTTCATTGGTTTTGGGAGGAGATGGACAGATCCATTTGGCAGTGTTAAAGGAATTTGACTGGAAGCATTTCTAATCTCTTATGTCTATTCCAATTCATGCTAAAAAGCTAAATATTATTATGTGCCTGCACACACTACTACTTCGCTTGGCATGCCTACCTATGTTTCTGAAATGGGATCCAACAAGCATTGTACCTGTAACCGCATTTTCAGTAACGCTAAGTCTTCCACAGTCAGCATTTAATTGATTATTATTAATAATAATAATAATAATAATAATAATGTTGTTATTTATATAACACTTTTCTAGGACTCAAAGTGCTTTACATTTGCCTATTACAGCTCAAAATCCAAAACAAACTTAACAGTTGATGTTAGTGAAATGTGTGAGTAAATAGGTAAGTCTGTAGTCTATTTTTGAAGGATTCTAGAGTGGACGCTTCTTGAACTGTGTAGAGAAGAGAGTTCCATAGAGCCACAAAGCTGAAAGCTCGACCCCCAGGATGAATTTGTGGAGATTCTAAGTACTGCTAATAGTCCTTCATCTACAGATCGTAGTAATTGAGTGGGACAGTAAGGAATCAGAAGCTTCTTCAAGTACCTGGGGCCATGGACATATAGGGCTTTGAAAGTTAGTAAGCCAAACTTGAAAACGATTTGCCATCTTACAGGCAGTCACTGAATGGGGTAAAGAATGGGTGCTATGTGGCTGGAACGGGGCTGGTTGGTTAACAGCCTGGCAGCTGCATTTTGTACCATCTGCGAGCGGTGCAATTCTTTTGCTGGGAGACCAAGGTAGAGGGCACACTCTATCTATGCGTACAACAATGATGCAGTTAGATTTCTTTGGACAACACTATGAAATGGTGCATGCAGTTATAATCTGTTTCTGTAAGTATTGTTTTTTTTGCACAACAAAGCAATAAAGTAGAGGATATCCACATATTACAAAACAATGGCCCTCATTCCGAGTTGTTCGCTCGGTATTTTTCATCGCATCGCAGTGAAAATCCGCTTAGTACGCATGCGCAATGTTCGCACTGCGACTGCGCCAAGTAACTTTACTATGAAGAAAGTATTTTTACTCACGGCTTTTTCTTCGCTCCGGCGAACGTAATGTGATTGACAGGAAATGGGTGTTACTGGGCGGAAACACGGCGTTTCAGGGGCGTGTGGCTGAAAACGCTACCGTTTCCGGAAAAAACGCAGGAGTGGCCGGAGAAACGGTGGGAGTGCCTGGGCGAACGCTGGGTGTGTTTGTGACGTCAACCAGGAACGACAAGCACTGAACTGATCGCACAGGCAGAGTAAGTCTGGAGCTACTCTGAAACTGCTAAGTAGTTAGTAATCGCAATATTGCGAATACATCGGTCGCAATTTTAAGAAGCTAAGATTCACTCCCAGTAGGCGGCGGCTTAGCGTGTGTAACTCTGCTAAATTCGCCTTGCGACCGATCAACTCGGAATGAGGGCCAATGTAAAGTGCAGTATAGCAATAACATACAGCTATTTGACACTGGTACCAGAACTCTTTTGTCACAGAGTCTGGAGATCCCATTGCTGACCAGTCTGGACACTGTCTGGTTCGGTTTGAGGGGTACAGATGGTCTATTGTCGGCCGTCTGCCTTTTGCTGCTCTGGCTACAGCAGTGTGGCAGATGGGGAGATTGCCTGTGTCCCATGTGGAAGATTGCCAGCTGGGTCCATTGCATGGGGGCCGCCATGTTTGGTCAGATCAGCTGACCGAGGTTCTGCCAATAGCGAAGCAGTTCCTGCACCTGCAAACAATCTGTCTTCAGGAACTCTTATAAAAGGGTCCTCTGTAGGACATGTAAGTGGCTAGTGCAATAAGTCTCCCTGCTACCAGAGTGAGTCATGTATCTGCGCTCCCCAGTGTGTATCTCCGAAGTTTCTACCAATGGATTCCTGTTCTGCTAAGTCCCATCGGTATCAGTCTATTAACCCAATGGTTCCAGTCCGGTGTACAGCAACATCTCACCGGTTCCAACCTGGTGTGTAGTAACATTTCCCCAGATCCAGCCCGGTGTTCAGTCCAGCATCTCACCAGTACTGGGCTGGTACTTGTGAGATGCTGGACTGAACACTGGGCTGGTATCAGTGAAATGCTGGACTGAACACTGGGCTGGTACTGGTGAGATGCTGGACTGAACGCTAGGCTAATACCAGTGAGATGCTGGACTGAACTCCGGGCAATGTATTTGAAGGGCATACAGAGATTCCTTGGCTTCTTCAACTAGGAAGGGATTTTTTACGCTTGCAGCTACCATCACAACACTTACCCGTAAGGTTGCCAATTCTACTCAATGTTCCAGCGAAGCTCAATCCACATTCCAGCTATTAAAACAAGCTTTCATCTCTGCTCGAGTTTTAAAGCAACCAGACGTCAGTCGACCTTTCACTCTTGAGGTAGATGCCTCCACCACACAAGTTTGGGAAGTCCTCTCACAACATTTTGAAGACAGGAAAATTTATCCCTGCGTGTATTTCTACGTGAAAGTTTCTCCCAGATGAGAAGAACTATTTGATTGGTGAACAGGAGTTACTAGCAGTAGCTATTAAGGTGGGGGTTTTTTTTTAGGAGTGGCGGCATTTACTTGAAGGAGCAATTCCCATTAACTGTTTACACTGACCACAAGAACCTTTTATATCTGAAGTCAGCACAATGCCTTATTCCTAGGCAAGCCCTATGAGCAACGTTTTTTTCAAGATTAATTTTTCAAAGAACAGTAAGCTTCCGCCTTTTGCCACAAAACTGTAAAGCTGATTCATTATATTTTTCCATTGACTCCAAAGACGATTCTGCAGTTTCAAAAAAATCTCCCATTATCAATTCAGCTTCACTCATCATTGTCAAAATCTCCTCCCCTATGGGAAAATATTCATAGCTCCGCATCTCCTGAGAAAACTACTTCAGTGGGCAGATGCCTCTCGATTTTCATGGCATACCGGAGTTCAGAAAACCACAGAATTTATCCTTCGGTATTACTTGTGGCACACATTAAAGTCGGATGTTTGAGATTTTGTGTCCTCTTGTGATGCTTTTGCTCATCATTGAACTTCTCGACAGTCTCCAGTCGGGCAGTTACCCTTCCCTCTATTCCCGTCGTTCCTGGTCTCATTTGTCAATAAACTTCATCTCTGATCTAAGGGCTGTAACACGATCTGGGTCATCGTGGACAGTTTTTCCAAGATGGCTTATTTTGTCCCACTAGTTGGTCTCTCAACTGCTTCCTGTTTGGCCCAACTATTTATTCATGAGATCTTTAGGCTTCATGGACTTACCTCTGAGATCATCTCGGACAGAGGAGTACAATTCATAGCAAATTTAGGAGATCTTTCTGCTCTGTGTTTCAAGTCAAGTTAAAGTTCTCTTCGGCCTACCATCCTCAGACCAACAAGGAAACTGAACCAGTTAATCAAGACTTTGAGACGTACTTACGATTGTTTGCCTCCTCATCACAAGATGACTGGTCTGAACTCCTGCCCTGGGCAGAATTCACTTACAATAATCGATACCGTACAACTACAACTCTACGCCATTTTTTGACAATTTATGGATATCATCCACGGGTTCTGCAGTTCCTGTCATTACCAGTGTTTGCTGTTCCAGCAGCAATTTAATCTCTCCAGCACTATAGAGAGATTTGGAAAAAGGTACACTCTTCCTTGATATAGTCTTTCAAGCAATACAAGATGGTCGCATTAAGAAAACGGCGAGCAGATCCTAGTTTCAAACCTAGAGACCAAGTATGGCTTTCTACCCAAAACTTAAGACTTTTTGTTTATTCAATCAAGTTTGTTCCATGTTTCATTGGTCCTTTTTCTGTTGTGAAAGTCATTATTATTATTATTATTATTATTATTACATTTTATTTATAAGGCGCCACAAGTGTTTCGCAGCGCCATACAAAGGACAGTACAGGGAGACAAAACATAGCATTACAGTAAATAAATAACAGAAATAGAGTACATGTAACAGAGAGCACCACAATTCTCAAGACATAATACAGCTAAGATGTAAGTAGTGAGGGGGTGATCATCGTACTACTAGGAGCTGGCGGCCATAGGTAGAGATGAGTCTTAACCAGCAGGGGAAAGAGCGAGTAAAGATGGTCGCTGAGTAGGTGAGAGCTGCGAGTGAAATGTGTTGTGAAGAGGGCTTAGATAACAAGAGGAAAGAGGGCCCTGCTCTGAAGTCCTAACAATCTAGTGGGAAGGGTCGACAGACAGATGACATGAGGTGCAAGCAAGCGGAAGGTAGCATGATGGCAGTATGTAAGCAAAGCTGAGATGTTCAAGGCATGAGCCAGGGGGATGGAGGAGCGGCCTCAGGACTAGGTTATACATCGGGAGGGTAAGCTTGATGAATAAGTGGGTTTTTAGTGCCCGTTTGAAGCTTTGCAAGGTCGGGAAGAGTCTAATGGAGCGGGGGAGTGCGTTCCACTGAATGGGTGCAGCACGGGCATAGTCTTCGAGCATGGGAAGCAGTGACCAGGACCGTGGAGAGGCAACAGTCATTGATCGACCGTGGGGGGCAGGAGGGAGATTAATCCTGTATTCTTCAAGCTACTACTTCTAAAGCATCTCAGAGTACCAAATTCCTTCTATATTTCCCTCTTAAAACTGTTGGGTTTGATTCTGAGCTGTGCCAGGGTCCTAAGGCACATACTTGACGTGGGATGGAGTTTGAAATAGAAATGGTTTTAGATTTACATTGTCGCTATAGACAGCTCTAGTTCTTAATCGATTGGAGAGGATATGGTCCAGAAGAGAGAGCTTGGAGAAATGCTATCATTGTTCATGTACCATGACTTATTTGGCTTATTTGGATTTTTCACAACAAGTTTCCACATTAGCCCAAGAAGTGTCCAGAGGACACATGTAAAAGGGAGGGTACTGTCACAGAGTCCGAAGACTTCAGACCCCTTTGCTTAACAGTACGGGCACTGTCTGGTCTGTCCGCAGTGTATGGGGGATCCATTGGCAGCTGTCCGCCTTTGCTGCTATGGCTGAAGCGAGGACTCTGTCTCCTGGCTTTCCGTCGGCTCCCACTTCTCTCCCTGGGTGTTACTGTGTGGCAGATGGGGAGACTGCTGTCACTCCAAGTGGAGTATTGCCCGCCAACTCCATTTCATGAACACCGCTAAGTTTGGTCAGATCAATTTTGCCAATAGCGAACCAGTTCCTGCACCTCCAACCATTCCATCTACAGGAGCTCTTATAAAAAGGTCCTCTGTAGGACTTACAAGTGGCCAGTGCAATAAGTCTCCCTGCTACCAGAGTGGCTTATGTACCTGCGCTCCCCATTGGGTCTCTCCAGAGATTCTATAAGCGGTTCCCTTTTCTGCTAAATCCCATCGGTACCAGCCCAGTGGTCAGTCTAGCAGTTATGTGTAGTAACATATCACCAGATCCAGCCTGGTGTTCAGCCCATCATCTCACCAGTACCAGCACGGTGTTCAGTCCAGCATCTCATCGGTTCTAGCCCAGTGTTCACTGGATGAGACTCTTTAGCTCTGTCTAGTACTTGTGAGTCTACAGTTCCAGTCCAGTGGTATCTCAGACTACCAGTTCTCTTCAGCAGCTTTACTGATTTCTGCACAGATGCAGGAACTTCATAAGACCATCCAGTTGCCAATCCCCAGTCGCTCCAGCAGCTCCAAGCCTTGTTCCCAGTGATAAAACCCCTTTCTGTCTGCATAAACATTTAATAATCATGAAGTTGCAGTGTAGTAATGCTTGAATGTCTAATGTATCCCTTTGTTTCAGCTTAGACCAATGCAGACCTAAAATCTAAGAATACTAAGGAATGACATTATATATTAGTAACTAAAGTAATGCACTCTATTATCTAGAATTTCTTGCAGGAAGTTAAGTTTAGTGTAAGTGAAACTAGAAAAATGTATATTTTATTGTCTTGTAAAGATTTTGTGATGTACTGTACTGTATGTGTGTTTTCAGAGTTTAGAAAAATGGTGTCTATTATCCTTGAAGTGGTCATGTACAGTATTGTTTTTTGGGCATACTTGATGAGAGAGCTGACAAAATCTCTTATGTAATAGTAATCTTACAGAACACATTTTATTTCAAGTAACTAAAGAACACTGAAAGGATGTTTCAACTATCTAACTTTTGTGTTGCGTGACAACCTTGTAGCAGAGTGAGGCTATCACATAACCTGCTTCAATGCCTTTTATTCTTCAGCAGGCTTTTTCTAATTCTGCAAAACGTTACTAAATCTACAGCATGTCATCGGGAAAAGAACTCAATGATTCAATACAATGCATAGAACCTTTTTGTAGGCATAGTAACAAGTTTCAAGGATAATTCTTGAATATTGTTCTTGTATGATATCACTATATCACAAGAATCATCAGTCTTCCAATTAGAATTTTTCTATGCTTCAGAATGTAAAAAGATACTGCATGTAACCTGCTTTAAAAAAAATCACATCAGAACTGATTGACATTGGAAGTTATATTCTATTAATAAGTGTTAACCACTCATAAATGAAACTCTTTGTTACAAAGAGTAGCTTTCACCTATGTAGACAACAGAGTCAGCCGGGGGGTGGGGGGGCGGGATGGGGTCAAAGTGGACAGCTATACCGGGCCCTATGGTTCAGAGGGGCCCTAAGGCTCCCCTCTGGCCGCCAATTAAGTAAGAAAAAAATTAACTGGCCACAACATCCATTCAGTAACAGCCGACCCCCCGCGATCTCTCCCCCCCCCCCCCCCCGTACAGTACATTGCAGCTTCAAGCAACCTCTACTAGTCCATGTGTGTAGCTCCGCCCCTGACCAGACACTAACTTCCTATGGGGCTTTGGCAGCTCCTGGCCGGCTGGGTAATGTACGGCGCTGCTCTTAGGTATCCTTCCCTGGCAGCAGCATGCACATCCCACAGGTAAGCCTGTGCCGGCAATTGTAGCCAGCCTCCAGCTCCCCGACCTCAGCCCACAGTATGCACTCCAACTCCCACCAATCACTCCTGTAGCCATTCCTCCGCCCCCTCCGTAGTGTGCAAACCCCTGCAACCACCCCCTGTAGTGTGTCTTCCCCCCTATAGCAAGCCACCATACCCCCTCTCTTCATGCTGTGCTTCCCTGTAGCCAGCATCCAAACCCCCACTCCATTGTGTGCTCATATTATAGCAAACCTCCAGCCACCCCCTATAGTGTGAACCCATGCAGCCAGCTTCAAAAACCCCTCCCCATAGTGGACACCGCTGTAGCCAGCCTGCTATCTGTCTCTGTAGTACCATATACACAAGCATACCCCCCAACGTGCACGGCATCTATTCAGTGTTCACTGACTGCTTTGCAAAGCTGAGCGACAGTGGTCACTGGCTCTCCTAACCTGCCCGCGGGACACTGCGGCCCGCTAGTGCGACAGCGGTACAGTGTCCGAATATCGGGACTGTCCCGCTGGAATTGGCACAGTCGGGAGGTATGCACAAGTGGCACTCGGAGCCATAGGTTTTCTGACATGCACACAAACATACATACTTACAGATGTGTATATACTGCTGGAAATTCAGTGAGTTTTGATTAGAGATGTGCGGATAGGGTAGGCAGTGCCTCACCTGTCATAGAATTTTTACTACACAGTTTTGACTATAAAAATGATTAAAATAATACAAAGAAGATATATCTGACCTATTCTTTATATTTTTCATATACTTTATATAGTCAAAACTCTGGCATATACGTTAGTATGACAGGAAAGGCTCTGCCTCACCTCACACCTCACCACATGTCACTTATATATGCGAGTGTGTTGATGGGGGGCCCCATAGAAATTTGTGTGCCGGGCCCCAAAATTTCGGTTGCCATCCCTGAACAGAGTAGCATGGGCTAAGCAAGTGAAGATCATGCTGCCGTGGATCCGGAGTACCCCATTCTACTACAGAACTTACCACTCTCTGTTTCCATGGCAGACGCCTTCTGCTTCTGCCACTGATCTCCAGTCCTCCCCCTGATGTCTGCTCACCTTGTTCACTGTTATAGCTGAGTGACCATAAGCATCAGCAATAGGACAATGGATACCTTATCCCTACTGCTCAGCTCCTGCATTGGGCAGACCCTTTGTGTGACAGGCCCTGTCTGTCACATAAGGATCCACAGCTGAATGAATGGTAGCTACATTAGTAACAGCCAGTAACCCCAGTAGAGATGGAGCCTCCAGCTCTGCATGTACAGAAATCGGGCAGTAGATTTTATATATACACATTGTATATTCAGTGCTTGCTGGAATGCTTGCTGCATTGTATATAGGTTTCTGGGCTACTCTCTGTATTGTATATCAGTCCCTTGTATGTACACTAAAGAGCCTGCCATTTCTGTGACTCAGAACATAAGGATTGGTGTAGTACAGTATATTGGCCTTAAGGGCCCCATACACTAACGTGACATGTCCATCTGACATGTCGCCGGCGATCACCCCAGCAGCCTCCCGGGGGGCAGGATCGCCCAAGATACATTGTACGCTGTCCTTTTGCATATGATATATCTTGGGCGATCCTGGGCGATCCCAGCCATGCCTGCAGGGTTGGATGTGATTGAATGTGCAGCACATTCAATCTGGAGGATCCGATGCTCACATGAACGCGCATCGGATCGGAAACACCTCCAAAATCCCAGATTTCATCTGATATATCGAGCCGAATGTCCGAAATCGGATGAAATCGGGCATTATCGTCCTTGTGTATGGGGCCCTTAAGGCTACCAGAACCCTTAACCAGACCCTGTTTTTACACTATTGTCATGGGCTTCATCACAAACCTGCATGCCCTTTATGATGATGCTCCAGTCTGATACAGCCCCTGCTGTTTTGGGGTTTGATTGTTTTTTACTTCGTCTTCCTCCTGGTGCTTGCACTTGCTCTGAGCACCACGGTTTCTTCTTGCACTACTTTCATGGATCAATATAATCCTGCATTCCAAATTTACATAGGGGAGGGGGGCTCAAAGTCTTCAACAAATACTGCAGCATGCAAAGCACCCGGCTGTTATACTAAACCGTATTATACCTGGTGGTGCTGTCAGCTATTATGCTGATCTTCGCTGACAGTGCCGTCTTCACTGGGATCTGGACTGTTTGTCGACATACATTGGGTCAACAGTCATTAGGTTGACCCCATATGATCGACAGGCACTAGTTCGACATGGACAAATGGTCAACATAACATATGAAAGGTCGACACTGGAAAAGGTCAACAGGTTCAAAAGGTTCCTATGGTCTACATGACAGTGGTCGACACACATGATCGACACTCGTTTTTGGGGGGTTTTCATGGTTTTTTTACTTTTTCCTTACATGACTGTCCATGTCACAAATCATAACTTTTAGTAACCTTGTGGCAAGTAAAGCAGAGTGGACGGAGACACTGTACCCGAAGTGAGGCTCACGAAGCGAGCCCACATGGGGACGAGTTTCAACAATTGGTGGTCCCAGATGCCACGACTATAGATCCACACTAACTCCTCCCCCCAAATAAATAAAATGTGTTGACCAGTTTTGTGCTGACCATTTCCATGTTGATCTTTTGACCCTGTCGACCTTTTGTACCTGCCGACCTTTTCCAGTGTTGACCTTTCATATGTAGTCAATTTGTCCATGTCGACCTAGTACCTGTTGACCATATGGGGTTGACCTAATGATTGTAGACCTAATGCATGTAGATCTTCTACCCAGGGCCGTAACTACGTGTGTGCCAAGGGGGCTTGGCACACAGCGCAGTTGCCCTGAGGGCGCAACGGCCAGCGGCATGTAATGAGTCAAATTGACTCATTACATGCCGCCGAAGTCTGCGCCGTGCGCCCCGCTGTGTAGGGAGAAGAGGACCAGCGCCGGGCAGCGGAGAGAAGGAGGAGGAAGGAGGGGGAGCGGTGAGCCGCAGCAGCGCTATTTGATTGGTAGTAAGCGCCGCTGCAGCATCCCCCTCTCCTGTATTGGCTGCCCGGCGCTGCTAAGGATGCTGGGATGCGGTTCCCCAGCATCCACAGCAGCGCCAGGCAACCAATACAGGAGGAGAGGGGGATGCTGCAGCGGCGCTTACTACCAATCAAATAGCGCTGCTGCGGCTCCCTGCTCCCCCTCCCTCCTCCTCCTTCTCACCTCACACAGCCTGCACCGAGAGGAAGCTGCACGAGGAGCCTGTCAGCGGGGAGAAGGTAAGTATACCCCCCCCCCCCTCTCTCTCTCTCTCTCTCTCTCTCTCACCGTCTGCCGCAATGTGTAAAATGGGGTCTCGTCTGCCGCAATGTGTAAAATAAGGTCTCGTCTGCCGCAATGTGTAAAATGGGGTCCCGGCTGCCGCAATGTGTAAAATGGGGTCACGTCTGCCGCAATGTGTAAAATGGGGTCCCGGCTGCCGCAATGTGTAAAATGGGGTCCCGTCTGCCGCAATGTGTAAAAAGGGGTCCTGGATGCCGCAATGTGTAAAAATGGGGACTGGCTGCCGCAATGTGTAAAAAGGGGGACTGGATGCCGCAATGTGTAAAGAGGGGGACTGGCTGCCGCAATGTGTAAAAATGGGGACTGGCTGCCGTAATGTGTAAAAAGGGGGCCTGGATGCCGCAATGTGTAAAAAGGGGGACTGGCTGCCGCAATGTGTAAAAAGGGGGACTGGCTGCCGCAATGTGTGAAAAGGGGGCCTGGATGCCGTAATGTGTAAAAAGGGGGCCTGGATGCCGCAATGTGTAAAAAGGTGGACTGGCTGCCGCAATGTGTAAAAAGGGGGCCTGGATGCCGCAATGTGTAAAAAGGGGGCCTGGATGCCGCAATGTGTAAAAAGGGGGCCTGGCTGCCGCAATGTGTAAAAAGGGGGACTAGCTGCCGCAATGTGTAAAAAGGGGGACTGGCTGCTGTAATGTGTAAAAAGGGGGACGCTGTCTATTGTAATGTATAAAAGGGGCGCTACTGTGCAGCGTCATTTGAATAATGTAGACTACTGTGCACCGTAGTATGAATTGCTATTATTTTGTGGCCACGCCCCTTCCCCATTAAGCCACGCCCCTATAAATTTTTTGCGCGCCTACGGCGCGCACTGCCCCTATCTTACATTGGGGGGGGCGCCACTATCGTTTCTTGCACACAGCGCTAAAATGCCTAGTTACGGCACTGCTTCTACCACACCCATAATCCATTTTGGATGGTTTTGCAAGCTGAAAGGTAGCAATATTGTACTACACTAGGTAGAGGACACTGAGTAAATAGATCGAGATTTTATTGACGTCAGTACTTCCAGTAGGTCCACAATGTGCAGTTCACAAGTTCCTGGACAACAGCAGGCGGTATGTTTTGCCATTCCTCCTTAAGTACAGTGACTACAGTAGTACATAGAACTCACCCGTATCTCCAATTCTTCCCAGAAGTTCTCAGTGCTGTGAAATTCTGGACTCTGAGCTGGCCAGTCTATCCGGTGTTACCTTCACAAACACATGCCTGCTGCAGGAGCACACCATGTTGCTTGTGCGGTGGGTCCAATCATTTTGTCTACATAGTGTATTATGCTGGAGCCAGTTACAGTCAGTTAGATACAGTATAAACTTTGATCAGTCTGAAACAACTAAACAATGCGCCGATCATTCGACTTGCCTTTCCGACAGTCCTTCTGATAGTACAATCAAGTTTCACAGCACATCGCATCATCCCATCTGGCGTGCAGAAAATTGCATGGGCAAATGCAATGAACTATGGGGGTAATTCAGAGTTGATCGCAGCAGCAAATTTGTTAGCAGTTGGGCAAAACCATGTGCACTGCAGGTGTGGCAGATATAACATGTGCAGAGAGAGTTAGATTTGGGTGGGTTATTTTGTTTCTGTGCAGGGTAAATACTGGCTGCTTTAATTTTACACTGCAATTTTGATTTCAGTTTGAACACAAATCTAACTCATGTTATATCTGCCCCCCCCCCCCCCCCCCTCCTGCAGTGCACATGGTTTTGCCCAACTGCTAACAAATTTGCTGCTGCAATCAACTCGGAATTACCCCCTATATGTGTAACTAACAGATTTGGAAGGTCGTACAGAGTGGTTCCAGGTACCATGATTGCAAGACATATCGGGGGTCATTCCGGGTTGATCGTAGCTGTGCTAAATTTAGCACAGCTACTATCAGGCAACTCAGACATGCGGGGGGACGCCCAGCATGTCAGTGCCGGCTCCCCCGCAGAAGTGCAAAGGCATCGCACAGTGGCGATGCTTTTGCATCTCAGGAGTTACTCCCGGCCAGAGCAGCTCCTGCGGCTGGGCGGGAGAGCCTCTTCGCTGCCCAGAGTTGCAGCGGATGCATGTGACATCACGCAGCCACTGCGGCCCGCCCCCCCCCCAACGGTCCGACCATGCCTGCATGGCCCGGACAGCGCCCCCTAAATGGCGGCTTAACTCCGCCGTACAGCCCCCTTCCACCCAGCGACCGCCTCTGCCTCAGAGGCGATCGCTAGGCAACGATGACTGGCATGTGCGCCGGCGCGTGCGCAGTTCCGACCCGATAAGTTCCCAGACCCATGCGTTATCACAAAAAAAACAGGGCTCTGGCGGCTGTAAATCACGGATAATGCCTGATGCACCCGCAGCATATGTGCTACTTATCGGGGCTAATTGAATAGCCCCAGGCCAATCTATTAGCTGCTGTAAATTAACGCAGCTAATTGGAATGCTGGCCTAAGATATTATTTTGGGTTGCATATATCTTAAGATGCAGATAACATTCAAAGTGCATTAAGTTATTTTTTAAGCATATCAAAATGCAGTTGCATAGTTTAGAAATTTTATGTTGATGACTGCCGCTTTCAGGTGTATTTACTCCAAACGGTGCATTTACTATGTATTTGTATTCTCAACTTCTGAGACTGAGAGGAAAAATCTTTGTTACGCATGATAAACCTTAAGGTATTGCAAACAGGTAGTAATAATAATAATTACATTAATATAGTGCTTTTCTCATAAAAGACTCAACCAGTGATATTCAAGTGTTTTGCACCCCCGATCTACTGTCTAAAGTGACGGGAGATTGTGGGGTGCAATTCAAAAAAAAATTTCCCCGCGGTGATCGCTCCCATATACAGTAGGTCGGTCTTAGCTGTGTAAACCTATTTAAAGCTATTTTAAATTAGTCTTTTAAGTATTTCATCATACCAGGAGCAGTTTTGCTTAGATGATTACTGATTATCATCTCAGTTCAGATCGTGGACTACTGAGTTCCACTTCCCTTGCACTGAGCTGTCATTGCTGTTCCCATCTCTGTTCTCCCTTTGGTGATCTCCACTGTTTCCTTAGTGACAGCAGTTGCCACCAAATATCGGAAACCAGTATCCTGGTTTTATTTTCAGCATCAAGCATGGTAGTAAAGAAAAAATACAAGGTACAAAACTACGTCATGCTCTTAGAAATCCTTAAGGGTACTCATACAGCATGAAAGCAAAGTCCTTCACTAGAACCAAAAGAACAAGGAGAATGCCATTAAGAGAAATGGCGAACAGTTATAGCTGACTACAAATACAATACTCAGAGGGCGCTCAATGACATAATTGTTCAAATAAAATTCGAAACCAGCATGACCTAAATTGCGCAATTAATTTAATAGAAATATAATGTTTAAAATATTGTGCAGTAATACATCAATATAGTATTTTATACAGTGAATTCATAAAACAATATTTCATAAAACCCAACGCGTTTCGTCCGTTAAGGACTTCATCAGGGGTATGGGTCTTCGCTGGTGTTAATCAAATGGAGAAGAGGAGGAAAGAACAAAAGAGCAAAAAAGAAGAATCAATACAAATCGTCACGATATACAGATCTATATTCAATAAGTAACACTTTCATTGTTTATACAATAGAAAAAATTGTTTGCAATAACTTTTAAATCACAGTTTTTCCATAGAGAGAAAATGATTAAATTCTTTAGTAGACATTGAAAAAAGAAGATACTCTCCAATAATCAATTTAGGCCTTGAATGTCCTAATTGCCTTACTTCCAGAGAAAAAACTACTTACTGTGCAAATAAAACTGCTCTGAGTAGATTATTTCTTCTTTATGATACGATAATTTATTATCTGTGATTCTAAAAATGAAATATATATTGTTTTAAATGGTACTGAAACGTTGAAAATAGAATTACATCTACCGTATATACTCGAGTATAAGTCGACCCGAATATAAGCCGAGGCACCTACTTTTCCCCAAAAAAACTGGGAAAACTTATTGACTCGAGTATAAGCCTAGGGTGGGAAATGCAGCTCTAGCCGTACACAGCCCTCATACGGCCAGATATGCCCCCCAGTGCCAGATATACCCCCACAGTGCTAAATATGCCCCCATGGTGCTAGATATTTGCCCTCATAGTGCCAGATATGCCCCCACATTGCCAGATACACATATTCCCCCACAGTGCCACATATGCCCTCATACTGCCAGATAATCCCCCACAGTGTCAGATATGCCCCCACAGTGCCAGATATGCCCTCATACTGCCAGATAATCCCCCACAGTGCCAGATATGCCTTCATAGTGCCAGATATGCCCCCACAGTGCCGCATATGCCCTCATACTGTCAGATAATCCCCCACAGTGCCACATATGCCCTCATACTGTCAGATAATCCCCCACAGTGCCGCATATGCCCTCATACTGTCAGATAATCCCCCACAGTGCCACATATGCCCTCATACTGTCAGATAATCCCCCACAGTGCCGCATATGCCCTCATACTGTCAGATAATCCCCCACAGTGCCACATATGCCCTCATACTGCCAGATATGCCCCCACAGTGCTACATATGCCCCCACAGTGCCAGATACCGTATGCCCTCATAGTGCCAGATATGCCCAGCCCACGACAACCCCCCCCCCCCACTGACACACCCGCGCTCCAGCCCGTAGCCCGTCTCTACTCACCATCAATGATGACGGGGCACGGGAGTACAGGCAGCGGCAGGCGGTGCGGGCAGCGGTGGCCGGCCTTGGGACGGAACGCAGCGGCTGAGGAGGCGGGCGGCTGAGGAGGCGGTCAGCGCGGCGGTGCTTTAGCGAGCATGGAGAGGGAGAAGGATGGCTGCAGCAGCGTCACTGGTGGATGCACCAATTACAGTGCGCTGCTGCGGCTCCCGAGTCCCCCTCCCTCCCTCCTCCTCCTCCTCCTCCTCAAATGGCTTCTCCCTGCGCTCTGCTCCTGCACATGACTCCCGGGAGCATCACTCGAGTATAAGCCGAGGGGGAGCTTTTTCAGCACAAAAAATGTGCTGAAAAACTCGGCTTATACTCGAGTATATACGGTAATTAAAATGGATCACTCACTTGGCTGTATCTGGGAATAATCTTCATTAGGGATCAACTACTCCTATATTATAGTCAGTCAATGTTCAATATGTCTAAATAAGAAATTAAACAGTATTACAGGCTGAATGCCTCAAGAAATTTAGAATCTTATTGGAATATGTAACCATACTCACGTTCCAATAAAAAGTCACCTGCTGATAGATGGTCCAATCTTAACTGGATGGGCCAGTCTATGAAATTATTTAAAACTTTAAAAATAATTTCATAGACTGGCCCATCCAGTTAAGATTGGACCATCTATCAGCAGGTGACTTTTTATTGGAACGTGAGTATGGTTACATATTCCAATAAGATTCTAAATTTCTTGAGGCATTCAGCCTGTAATACTGTTTAATTTCTTATTTAGACATATTGAACATTGACTGACTATAATATAGGAGTAGTTGATCCCTAATGAAGATTATTCCCAGATACAGCCAAGTGAGTGATCCATTATAATTAGATGTAAT
This sequence comes from Pseudophryne corroboree, assembly GCF_028390025.1. Lineage (NCBI taxonomy): Eukaryota > Metazoa > Chordata > Amphibia > Anura > Myobatrachidae > Pseudophryne > Pseudophryne corroboree. Next base: position 244,407,460 of record NC_086445.1, on the reverse strand, counting down.
TCTATTTTCAACGTTTCAGTACCATTTAAAACAATATATATTTCATTTTTAGAATCACAGATAATAAATTATCGTATCATAAAGAAGAAATAATCTACTCAGAGCAGTTATATTTGCACAGTAAGTAGTTTTTTCTCTGGAAGTAAGGCAATTAGGACATTCAAGGCCTAAATTGATTATTGGAGCGTATCTTCTTTTTTCAATGTCTACTAAACAATTTAATCATTCTCTCTCTATGGAAAAACTGTGATTTAAACGTTATTGCAAAAAAATTTTTCTATTGTATAAACAATGAAAGTGTTACTTATTGAATATAGATCTGTATATCATGACGATTTGTATTGATTCTTCTTTATTGCTCTTTTGTTCTTTCCTCCTCTTCTCCATTTGATTAACACCAGCGAAGACCCATACCCCTGATGAAGTCCTTAACGGACGAAACGTGTTGGGTTTTATGAAATATTGTTTTATGAATTCACTGTATAAAATACTATATTGATGTATTACTGCACAATATTTTAAACATTATATTTCTATTAAATTAATTGCGTAATTTAGGTCATGCTGGTTTCGAATTTTATTTGAACAATTATGTCATTGAGCGCCCTCTGAGTATTGTATTTGTAGCACTATTTTTGTCACCGACTAGCAAGGTGATTACTATAGAGGTGCAGCTGATTTGTATACAGCGCGAGTTAAGGGTATATTCTTTTGTTTTGAGTTATAGCTGACTGTTTGAAGATTTGTACATTTACTGGTTCATGTTTAGTGTTTCCACCTTCCATGTCTATCTTTATTCTAACAAATGAGATAGCTGCACAGAAATTTTGGTAACCAATGTCTGATTTAATATTGGTTGACGGGGGGCATGGCCACGGCAGCAAGGGAGTAAGACACGTTCTTCTGGAGCTCCCCAGACCCTTATCCTAACTGCCCATCCTGGTTTGTGTCCAGGCTCCCCTTATGTGCAATATACATCGCCTGTGTCCCTGTGAAGATGTCGGTGTGCTGTGGTACCGCCATGTCCCTCCTGCCTGGTGTTACAGCTGAGTTTTGTGGATCGCGGCCTGCGCACTCCGGGAGCCTCCAGAGCATTGCCTGACTTCCAGTTGCGCACCCGCCGACTGCCCGGCCCCCATTTCAGAGGCGTAGCCTGACGCTCACCTGCATCCGTGGTCCGCGGTTTTGATGTCCGTGCTGGGGGGTTCTGTACTGCCTGCACCGTGCACATGGTCGTGTGGATCGGGGAGGAGAGGCCTGTGTGTCCGGCGGCCATCTTGAGGGAGTGTGCTTCTCCCTGTCTGCTTATCCTATCTGCTACCCTGCTGTGACTCTCCTGGGGATACAGAGATCCTTGAAGCTCCTATCCGGTATTGTGCTGTACACTCCCAGTGAGTAAACGCTTATTTCTGCTGCGGGGTACACTGGGCTCCACAGGGAATGACATTGGGGTGTAGAGTAGGATCTTGATCCGAGGCACCAACAGACTCAAAGCTTTGACTGTTCCCAGAATGCATAGCGCCGCCTCCTATATAACCCCGCCTCCATGCACAGGAGCTCAGTTTTGTAGTTGGTGCCATGCAGTAAGCAGGCATACAACAGGGGGGCTGCTCCAGCAGCCCTGAGAAGAAGCTTTTAAAAGAAAAATGAAGACTTCAAGGGCTGCAGCAGAGAAACTGTCTGCATTAGATGTCAGTCAGACATCTCCTGCTGCAGCTCCATCACCTACGTGTGAAAATCCAGGAAAGAAATTAACGCCTCACAAGAAGATGCTGACTCGCTACCCCCTCGCAGCGGAGCTAAGTAAAAATTGGGAAACACCCCCGCCAGTGGATTCGCAGGTTGCGCAGCTGGTGGTATCCTCAGCTCTGCCGGTAACTACCTTCACGTCTCTGAAAGAACCGACGGATAAGCGTGTGGAGGGTTGTTTAAAGGCAATTTACACCCTAACTGGTGCTGCGCATGGGGCCACCATTGCAGCGACATGGGTTGCAGAGGCTGTTGAAGCATGGGCTCAGGATCTGGAGGCGGAGTTGCCTTCCAACGCTTCTGATCATGCTAGACAATGTCTGTCTTATATTGTCACATCTTCTCATTACATTAAGGAGGCGACTTCTGATGCCGGTATTCTGGCGGTCAAGGCTTCTACTACGTCCATTTTGGCTCGCCGGATTCTCTGGTTACCGTCCTGGTCTGTGGATCTGGACTCTTAAGAAAACCCTTTAAGTACTCCCTTTTAAGGGAGACATCCTTTTCGGAGAAGACCTCAACAAGAGAGTGGCTGACTTAGCTTCTGCTAAAACAGCATGTCTACCTAGTACTGCTCCAGTGCCGAAGGCTAAGAGTACTTCCTTTCGCTCCTTTCGTACTTCAGGGAAAGCAAAATGTCAGGTGTACCCGAAACAGGTTCGCACTTCCAAACCCAATAAGCCCAAACCCAAACGGGCCTGGGCTGCCCATCAGCCTGCTTCCAAAACTGACAAGCCTTCCGCATGACGGGACGGGCCTCCCTCTGGGCGATCCCAGGGTGGGGGGCCGACTTCTAGGGTATACCCAGGAATGGTTGAGGACCACTTCCGATGCCTGGGTACGGGAAGTCGCCACTCGCGGTTACGCCATATCCTTCAAGAATCGTCCCCCTCATCGATTTTGCCTGACAAACGTCCCTTTCGGATCAGGTGAAGGCAAAAAATCTTAATTCGGTGGTACAGTCCCTCCTGGACACAGGAGTGGTGGTACAGGTGCCTCTGGCTCAGAGAGGCAAGGGGTACTATTCACCGCTGTTCCTAGCCCCGAAACCGAATGGGTCCTCCCGGCCCATTCTCAACCTCAAGTCCTTGAACAAATTTGTGAGGGTCTTCAAGTTTCGTATGGAAACTCTTTGCTCTATTGTTCTGGCCTTGGAACCTGGGGATTATATAGTCTCCCTGGACATACAGGATGCTTATCTGCATATTTCCATTGCAGTGTCGCATCAGCAGTACCTGAGGTTTGCGGTTGGCAACCTCCATTACCAATTTCGGGCATTACTGTTTGGTTTGACCATGGCTCCGCGAGTCTTCACCAAGGTCATGGCGGTAATGTCGGCTGTACTCCGCCGTCAAGAGGTCAGGATCCTACCGTACCTGGACGACTTGTTGATCCTGGCAAATTCCCCAGAAATTCTCCTACGCCATCTGGATCTGACTATCCAGTTTCTGCAAGCCCACGGGGTGGCTCAACAACTGGAAGAAATCTTCCCTGGTCCCTGCTCAGAGCATGGTGCACCTGGGGGCGTTGTTGGACACTCACAACCAGCGGTTGTTCTTGTCTCAGGAGAAAGTGCTGAAGCTTCAGGACAGGATTCAATGCTTCCTATCTCGTCCGCAAGTGTCGATACATTCGGCAATGCAAGTGCTAGGTCTCATGGTGTCGGCTTTCGACATGGTGGAGGATGCTCAATTGCATTCCTGCCCTCTGCAGAAGCTGATTCTTGCCAAGTGGGACGGCCTGCCTCACCGGATCAGGTCTCAAATGATCTCCTTGTCTCCGGAGGTCCGTTTGTCACTGAGCTGGTGGCTTCAGGACCAACGATTGAGCAGGGGTCGTCCCTTCTGGATCTCCAACTGGGTCCTCCTGATGACGGATGCCAGTCTGTGAGGTTGGGGTGCGGGGTTGGAGCAACACTCCCTTCAGGGTCGGTGGACCAAGGAAGAGTCACTCCTCCCGATAAACATTCTGGAACTGCGGGCAGTGTTCAATGCTCTGAACTTGGCCCAGCATTTAATACAGAACAGACCTGTTCAAGTACAGTCGGACAACGCCACCACGGTGGCGTACATCAATCATCAAGGCCGCTACGCGAAGCCGTATGAGGGAAGTATCAAGCATTCTTCAGTGGGCGGAACCCCATCTGCCAGCCTTATCGGCAGTATTCATTCCAGGGGTCCTAAACTGGAAAGCGGACTTTCTCAGTCATCAGTACATACACGCCGGAGAATGGAGCCTCCATCCAGATGTGGACCTGATGGCGTCTTGACACAATCATAAGGTTCCGGTCTTCGGAGCAAGGACAAGGGATCCTCTAGCAGCGTTCGTGGATGCACTGGCAATTCCATGGAACTTTCAGCTGCCATACGTGTTCCCTCCAGTGTCACTTCTGCCCAGAGTAATAAGGAAGTTCAAGCAAGAAGGAGGAATCCTACTTCTGATTGCTCCCACGTAGCCCATACGGCATTGGTTCTCAGACCTTCAGGGTTTCACGATAGAACGTCCCCTTCTACTTCCACAGCACCCAGATCTCCTTGTTCAGGGCCCCTGTGTATATCAGGATTTAGCCCGGTTGGCTTTGACGGCGTGGCTCTTGAAGCTTCCATCTTGAGGGCCAAAGGATTTTCTGAGGCGGTAATTCAAACTATGTTGAAGGCCCGGAAACCGGCTTCTGCTCGGATTTACCATAAGGTCTGGAATTCTTACTTTGCTTGGTGCGCATCTAACAATCATGAAGCTTACAAGTTTAGTACGGCCAAACTTTTGGTCTTTCTACAACAGGGCCTGGAACTGGGCCTTCGTCTGGCCTCCATCAAGGTTCATATTTCTGCCTTGTCGGTTTGGATCCAGAGAAAAATTGCAACTTTATCTGATGTTCATACGTTCACTCAGGGTGTGTTGCGGACTCAACCTCCTTATGTCCCGTCTGTGGCTCCTTGGGACTTGTCGGTGGTTCTAGAGGCGTTACAAGAGTCTCGTTTGAGCTCTTTGAATCGGTAGACCTTAAGTGGCTTTCTCTTAAGGTATTATTTCTGCTGGCTATTGCCTCTGCTAGATGGGTGTCAGATCTGGGTGCCTTGTCTTGTAGGTCCCCATATCTGATTTTTCACCGTGACCGAGCGTTTCTTGGAACACGTCCCGGGTACTTACCTAAGGGTGGTGTCTTCTTTCCACCTTAATCAGGAGATCGTGGTTCCGGCCTTTGGCTCTCCTGAATTGTCTTCCAAAGAGCGGTCTTTGGATGTGGTGCGGGCTCTCCGTATCTATGTGAAGAGGACAGCTCCTATCAGGAAGTCTGATTCTCTCTTTGTACTGTTTGGTTTTCACAAACGTGGCTGGCATGCTCACAGGCAGACCTTGGCCAGATGGATTAGAATGGTGATTGCACATGCTTATGTACAGGCTGGTCGTCCAGTTCCTGCTACTATAAAGGCCCATTCTACTCGGTCTGTTGGACCTTCTTGGGCGGCCCGCCATGGTGCGACCCTTGAACAATTGTGCAAGGCGGCTACGTGGTCCTCAGTGAACACGTTCATAAGGTTCTATGCCTTTGATATTTCCGCCTCCCAGGATGCTTCCTTTGGACGCCGGGTTCTTGTGCCCGCTACAATGCGTCCCCTCCCATAAGAAACTGCTTTAGGACATCCCCAATGTCATTCCCTGTGGAGCCCAGTGTACCCCGCAGCAGAAAACAAGATTTATGCAAAGAACTTACCGTTGTTTAATCTCTTTCTGTGAGGTACACTGGGCTCCACAGGGCGCCCACCCTGACGCACTTAGCTTCTTTGGGTTGGTATGGCATTAGCCGCTGACACTTTCGCCTGTCATGAGAATGTGGTGTGTGTGGTTACTAACAGTTGTCGTCTCTTTTGCCTGCTACTGCATTGGACTGGTTAACAAAAACTGAGTTCCTGTACACGAATGTGGGGTTATAGAGGAGGCGGCGTTATGCATTCTGGGAAGAAGGTCAAAGCTTTGAGCCTGTTGGTGCCTCGTATCAAGATCCTACTCTACACCCCAATGTCATTCCCTGTGTAGCCCAGTGTACCTCGCAGATAGAGATTTAACAACGGTAAGTTCTTACCATAAATCTCATTTTTTCAGTTATTGATATCCTTTCCCTGTATTTTGCCCTGTGTGCTTCATGTCTGCATTACAACTTCTAGCATGGAATATCCGGGGACTAAATGATAGAGTGAAGCGCTCCCTAGTCCTCAAAATGATTAAGAAGTATGACCCAGACATTGCATTCCTTAGTGAGACACATTTAGAGGTTAGCAGACTGTTATCGCTTCGTAGACCATTGGTTGGGTGGGCGTATCACGCCTCGCATTCTTCCTTCTCAAGGGGTGTACTGTATCTGTTTAATAAAAAAAAACAGTACAATTTGAATTGTCATCCCTAAAGATTGATCCCCATGGTAGATTTGTTTTTATAGATTGTAAACTGTACTCGCAACTGACTTTTATATTGGCTGTTTATGCCCCCCCTTCCCCCTCCTTTTCATATGATGTTTTACAAAAGGCAGCCACCTTTATAGCTTCCTCCCCATGTACTCCTGTTTGCTTGGTTGACTTTAATAACCTCTTAGACTTTTCCTTTGACAAATGGAAATTACCCCCCACCTCTGCAACTGGCAGTGGCCCCTCAAAATTTGCAGTATATATCAACAGTTTAGGCTGGGTATATGCATGGAGAACTCGTACAGCAATTTTCTTGCTTTTCTAGGATGCATGGCTCTTTCTCCAGAATAGACCTGGCCTTAATATCCCCTTCGCTTCTTCCCAGAATTACTGATATCCACTATGAGGCTAGAGTAATCTCTGACTATTCACCTTTATTACTGTCACTCAATGTTGAATGCCAAAGAGGTCACTCTTACTGGAATCTTCATCTGTCATGGTTAGCTCAGATAGGTGTTAATGTCAATTTGATGGGACAGTGGGAAGGGTATTTTAACACTAACATTAGTTCTGCCCACATGACTGTTGTCTGGGATTCATTTAAAGCCTTCTTATGAGGCACATTTATTAGAAGTATTGCTGCCATTAAATCATCACGACGGCGCACTGAGAAAGATCTAGAGCCTGACTTTCAGAAGTTGGAGATGCAGTATCTGAGGGATGGTTCTCCCATTACCAAGGCTCGCTGGCAGTTGGCTCAATCAGCTTGGTTGGCCCACCTGACAGATAAAAATTCTCAAAGCCTTATGTTCCGTGCAAAGTCCATATACATGCATGCTGACAGGCCTGATAGCCTATTAGCCCATTTAGTTCATTATGACCGCCCTGGGACTGTTGTCACACAACTGATTGACCCTGCTGGTTTCATTGTAACTACCACGCCTAATATTGCACATGTTTTTCTGTCTTTTTATAAGGAGGTATATAGATTCCGGCTGTGTTGCTCTGACCGAGAGCTGTCCCAATATCTGGCGACAGTTCCTCTTCCTAAATTGTCAGCTGATGCTTGTGCCTTTCTGGATGTTCCTATCACTATTGAGAAGATTTCTGCTGCCATCAGTGCTTTTCCCAATGACAAAGCTTCAGGCAGTGATGGACTTCCCATTGAGCTATATAAACACTATATAGATATATTTACCCCAAAACTTCATGCTTTATATTTGGAGTTCTTTGCAACAAATAGACTTCCTGCTTCTATGGCGGAGGCCATCATAATTATATTCCCAAAGCCTGGGAAAGACCCCACATATCCAGATTCTTATAGGCCAATTTCCCTTATTCCCAAAGACGCCAAGATCCTGGCAAAGGTTTTAGCTATCAGACTAAATACAGTTATATCTACCATCATACATCCAGACCAATCTGGTTTTATGCCCGGCATGTCTACCTCCAATAATTTACGCTGTGTGTATACCTTACTTCAGTCCCCACATACGTACCCTTCTGACTCAGTCCTGGTCTCCCTGGTTACGGCCAAGGCCTTTGATAGTGTGGAGTGGCCATATCTTTGGGAGGTCATGAGAGCCATCGGTTTTGGTCCTAAGTATATTCAATGGATCCAATTGTTATATCAACAACCTAGCGCTAGGATCTCGGTGAATGGGTTTATTTCACTCCCCTTTACACTGTCTTGTGGCACCAAACAGGGGTGTCCTCTTTCTCCTACGTTGTTTGCATTACCCCCTTTGGCATTCCCGTTGGCTTCCTGAATTGAATTCTTTTGATGGATGGGCAGCATGGGCCCCTTAAGCTGTCATGTACTAATCTCAGGTGTACTGTAATGGTGTATTGAAATAGTTTCAACAACTTAAAGAGGAATTTAACCTGCATAATTCCTTTTTTTATCAGTACCTCCAACTCAGGCATGCACTACAAATGCAATTTAGGGACTCCCCGTCCTCAATTAGTGTGTTTCCTCCTAAGACCTTTATTCTCAGCCGTGGGCGTACTAAGACTGTTTCTCTGGCTTATTCCTTTATTCTTGCTCAGTTTCACACTGATCCTCTCTCCCGTCTCTGAGCGAGCTGGGACATTGACTTGGGTCTTATGGATGATGAGGAGTGGGATCTCGATAGAGAATACCCATGTACTGCTACAAAGTCTCCCAGATTTCAGCAGATCCAGTTTTACATATTTCACAGGACCTACAGATGGGTCCACATTAATCTTGACCTTTAATAGGATTAACTGAGTCTGGCCAGTCGGACTTAATCCCCTGCTGTAATGTTCTCTGTATTGTATTGTAGTTGAGAACAATAGATGAAGGGTTTATGCTAATAAATCATGTTGTGACTAGGCGCAGAAAACTAGTCAAGATAACCGTGGACCCATCTGTATATGAACCCTGTGAGACTGAGCAGGATTGGAGCTGGTCACTCCACATTATGCCCTAGATGTAACACTTCCCAGGGAACTTTTTGCCATTTTATATGGGAGTGTTGCGTATTACAAGTATTCTGGATGGGGTCAGGTCGATTCTGGAAGACATGGGTATACCATCAAGTTATGTGTCCTTGGAACAGATGTCTTTGATTGCCTCTCTAAATGGGAGGGATTGTATTTACATAATATGTGTGTCTTAGCAAAAGTGTGTATTGCCAGGATGTTGATGGCTCATTCTGGGCCCACATTATCCACCTTTAAAACGTTAACAATACCATATTTAAGGAACACTGTCTATATGCAAAATAATGCTAGAACTCGGTATGGGAAAATTTTGTCTTTTTGGCTTGACTCTGCACCGGATTTTCCCCCATAATTTTGTTTTCATAATGTATAGGGATGCTGAATACTATTGAGTGAAGGTGTGGACAGTTTAGAGCATTGCAGTGTGCTTGGGGTTTATGTCAGCGTGTTGGTTTTTTTCTCTTTTTCTTTTAGGTTTTAGTACCAGTTTAGGTTAGTTGTGAAAATAAAAAACAACATATTGAGGACAATATGAAACTACACATACACATTTTCTTGTTTGGAATAGATTCTTTATTGCTTTTTTAAATGATTGACCCTTTTTTTTCTGTGCTTAATGTACATGGTCTCTGTTGCCGTTTGCTATTCTACCAATGTTTGTCTATGCATCTGTATGTTCATTGCCTTTTTTTTCTTTTTTTTTTTTCCTTTGAAATGCTATTATGTGTAAGTATTAAATTCTCTTCAATAAAAAAAATACTCTATTTAAAAAAAAATATATTGGTTTACATAGGTGTTTTATGCATATTATTTATTGCATGTCCTGAAAGTATAATGTACTGTATTTATATGATTTTCCCATTGCAAGTGCATTTGTCTGATCCATAGTAATAATTTGCCTCATATATGTTTCATTCCCACTTTGTACAGTGAACATATGTGATTCACATCATGGTTATACCAATACATCATGGTTATACCAATACTTACCTATTTCGTTGTTCTGCTTTTAGGGTGATCAGGGGAGGGAAGGTCCAGGTGGGAAGTGTGGGGGCCCGGTTATATAAAAATAGTGCATCAATCTGGCCCTGTTTATGTCACTGTAAAAATGTCAGGATTTTATAGGGTTGCCCACTCTTCTGAAAGTTGGGAGAGCTGCTCCAAATGTGGGAGTGTCCTGGAAATAATGCAGTATCAGGCAAGTATGGGGTAGCCATTGGTTAAATACACAGTCTGTTATCACGTGTGTTTGTGGAAGAACATATAATACACCAAATAACTTAGTTGGTAGTGGTACACAGGTGTATTAATTACTGGCTAACATATCTTAAAAGTTTCATGGTTCTATAGTTATGTATGTACCAGCACTGGCATATTTATAATGGGTGCACACCCTGCACCCATTGTTTTTAATACTTACCCTCCGGAGTGCCACGATGCAGCAGTGCTGCAGAAATCGCTGTTCCATGCATGTGCAATAGGAAAATCACTGGAAACATGGTCACCGTGCCATTTTCCTGGAGATTTGCACATGCGCTCTAGACTCTGGGACAGCACTAGGGTCCCCTAGTGAACTTGTGCACACACAGAATAATAAAATTGTGAACCTCTTGAGATTTTAAACGTGTGCTGTAAAAAGAATTGTTAATGTGATTGTTCAATCTGATCACTTATCACAATCAAAGTGATAAAACCTGTCCAATCGCAATTCTGAAGGATGCTTTGAACTAGATTGCATTAATTAGATCTTTTGGGTGCCATGTACAGATAACTGATAATGGACCTTATTCAATCAATAAGGATTGCAAAATGTTGGAATCGCAATCTGGCCAATTACGGAACTACTGTGCAGCGTTCGCATTGCACACGTGTGAGTAATAATAGCTACGGAAAATGGGTACACATTGTGATCGCAATGCAGATGCTGTTTGACTGACAGGAAGCTGGCGTTTCTGGGCGTAAACCTGTCATTTTATGGGTGTGTCTGAGAAAACGCAGGCGTGCCCAGGCGTTCTTATGTCATAAGAATTGTGGATGACCTTGCCTGGTGCAGATAGGAAAAATCTTCGATTGCATATGGTTTTGAGTGCCAACTATTTGATGGCAGCAGCTGCTTTTTTTTTAGCAGAAACTGCAATCTTTACTGAATAAGGGGCCTAATTCAGACCTGATCATAGATGTGCTAAATTTAGCACATCTACGATCAGTCACACAGACATGCGGGGGGACGCCCAGCACAGGGCTAGCCCGCCCCGCATGTCAGGCCCAAACCCCCCCCCCGCACAAGTACAAAAGCATCGCACAGCAGCGATCTTTTGTACTTTAGGAGTAGCTCCCTGCCAGCACAGCTCCTGCGCGCTGGCAGGAGATACTCGACGCTGTGAGGGTCGCAACGGCTGCGTGTGACATCATGCAGCTGCTGCTGCGGACCCCTCCAATGTTCCGGGCACACCTGCGTTGCCCGGACCACGTCCCCTAAATGGTGGCCAAATGGGTAGAGGTGATCACAGGGCTGAGACAGCCGTCGGCTGTCTGGCATGTGCCGGCGCACTGCTGCGCCAGCGCATGCGCAGTTCAGACCTGATCAGCTGCTGTGCAAAAACGCACAGCAGTGATTAGGTCTGAATTAGGCCCAAGGTCCAAAGATCTAATAATGGTTGCATTCAGTGGTGGATCCAGGGGGGAGGGCACTCGGGCCCGTGCCCCCCCTGTCATTTGTGGCCTCCGTCCCCTCCCGGCGCCGCACAGGAAGATGACGGGCGCCCGCTGAGATTGTGTTACCAGCGGGCGCCCGTCTCCCTGCACAGCGGCAGCTGGAGGCAGGAGCTCAGTACTGAGCTCCGGCTTCCGGCGCTTTCACTGTGCGGCCTGCACTATGGGAGAGACGTCAGTCATGACGTCTCTCTCATAGTGCTGAGGAGCGGACGCCAAGAGGAGGACTGCAGCAGTCTGGAAGCGGGAACGGGGCTCGGTAAGTATGATGTTTTTTTCTTCCTTAGTGCAGCGGGGGCATCTACTGGGGGCAAACTAGGGGGGGACATTACTACTGGGGGGGCATTACTACTGGGGGCAAACTACTGGGGGCATCTACTGGGGGCATTACTACTGGGGGATCATCTATTGGGGGCATTACTACTGGGGGCAGCTACTGGGGGACATTTTTACTGGGGGCCATCTACTGGGGGCATTATTACTGGGGGGCATCTACTGGGGACATTACTACTGGGGGGTCATATATTGGGGGCAAACTCCTAGTGGGCATTACTACTGCGGGCAAACTACTGGAGGACATTATTACTGGGGGGCAAACTACTGGGGGGCATCTACTGGGGGCAAACTACTGGGGGGCATCTACTGGAGGCAAACTACTGGGGGACATTATTACTGGGGGCCAACTACAGTGGGGCTAACTACTGGGGGCATACTACAGGAGGGCATTACTACTGGCGGCGTAACTACAGGGGCATTACTACTGGCGGCTTAACTACAGGGGCATTACTACTTGGGGGCCAAACTACTGGGGGCATAACTACAGGGGCCAAACTACTGGGGGCATTACTACTGGGGGCTAAACTACAAGGGGGGCATAACTACAGGGGATAAACTAAAATGGGGCAAACTACAGGGGGGCATTACTACTGGTGGCTAAACTACAAGCAGGCAAACTACTGGGGGCATTACCACTGGGAGGCTAAACTAAGCATTTCAGGGAGATTGTGAAAGTAACACCTACAGTATCAGCGCGGATATGGACTGCTACATCTGAGAGGTGTATCATAAACATGACTTACATCCAAATGTAAATGAGCCCCAAAGTTAATAAGATCTACTTGTTGAAGAAAAGACACTGATATTTTGCAGGATTTGTTTGTGTGTTGTGTTTTACAATATGTTCCATATACTGTGTAAGTGGCCAAGAGAAACCTTATTTAAAATGCATGTAAGCCATAGGGATCATTGTGCCTTATAACCAATGCAGGGAAATGGCACTGATGATCCCATTTGAATGTACTGTATGTATCTCTGATTTCTTGCCCCCAATAATGTAACATATACGTAATGGGGGTAAGGTGCAATTAGGGAGATTGCTGGCCTATTCAGGGAGTCAGGGAGATTGCTACTATTTCAGGGAGTCTCCTGCAGAATGCGGGAGGGTAGGCAAGTGTGATTTGTAGCAGTTACACAATAGTGTACATAGGGGGTAATTCCAAGTTGATCGCAGCAGGAATTTTGTTAGCAGTTGGGCAAAACCATGTGCACTGCAGGGGAGGCAGATATAACATGTGCAGAAAGAGTTAGATTTGGGTGGGTTATTTTTTTTTCTGTGCAGGGTAAATACTGGCTGCTTTATTTTTACACTGCAAATTAGATTGCAGATTGAACACACCACACCCAAATCTAACTCTCTCTGCGCATGTTAAATCTGCCTCCCCTGCAGTGAACATGGTTTTGCCCAACTGCTAACAAAATTCCTGCTGTGATCAACTTGGAATTACCCCCATAGGGGGTTATTCAGAGCTGTTAGCAAACAAAAAAAAAAGTAGCAATTGGGCAAAACCATGTTGTACTGCAGGTGGGACAGATGTAACATGTGCAGAGAGAGTTAGATTTGGGTGGGGGGTGTTTAAACTGAAATCTAAATTGCAGTGTAAAAATAAAGCAGCCAGTATTTACCATGCATAGAAACAATAAAACCTACCCAAATCTAAATCTCTCTGCACATGTTACATCTGCCACACCTGCAGTGCAACATGGTTTTGCCCAGTTGTGCACTTTTTTGTCTCAGCCCTGCGATCACCTCTGTCTGATTGACAGGCAGAGACGATCACTGGACGGGAGAGGGCAGGCCAGCGGCGTTTGGCCGCCATTTAGGGGACGTGGTCCGGGCAACCCACGTGTGTCCGGAACATTGGGGGAGGGAGGTCCGCAGTGGCTGCATAATGTCACACGCAGCCCCTGTAGCTCTCATAGCAACGAGCAACTTCCTGCCAGCGCACAGGAGCTGCGCTGGCAGGGAGCTGCTCCTATAGTGCAAAAGCATCGCCACTGTGCAATGCTTTTGTACTTGTGCGGGTGGGGTCGGGCCTGACATGCGGGGCGGACTAGCCCTGTGCTGGGCATCCCCCTGCATGTCTGTGACTGACTGATCGTAGATGTGCTAAATTTAGCACATCTACGATCAGGTCTGAATTAGGCCCAATGTATTTATCATAGCTCACAATATTTTTGGTCTTTGAATTGGACAGATGGTAAAAGGCGGAATGGCTATGGCACACAGGGGTTGTGGCCATGTCATGATTGGTGGCATAGCCGTGTCATGGTAGGGGTGTGGCTATGTCCTGACAGGTAGTTCATGTAACAATTGGGTATGGCCATTTAATTGTAGGTGGCACAGTCATGTCACAATGGGAGTGTGACCGCATCCTAGTGGGTGAAACACTAAGGTGCCCTTTACACCCCTCCCCTCTAAACACCCATCCACTTCCATAAACACCAGTAGCAGCAGTGCTATGTATTAGTGAGCTGGGCAATGGGCATATTTTATCTTTTATCAAAGAACTTGATAAAGCCTCTTCCATTTAGAGGGTATTAATGTGTTATTACTATGCTGATATTAGACATTTATTAGCCGCTTTATTGTTTGAAATACTTCTCCCAGTATTCCGCTGGAGCTCGGTATCGGTAGGACTCTCACATTACATCCGTTCAGGATTGAGACGCCATGGTGTTGAGTGGCAATGGGCATAAAATGACAGGGTGGCCGCCTCTGCATATGCCGAACCTGGGATTATCTGCAATAGCCAGAGTGTCAGCTAATATACAGCTAGCTTCCCATATTCATCTGGTCCAAGACTGCACTTGGTTAACCTGGGACCTGTGGGTCCACAAGTCATCATAACACATGGTGGGGTGTTAAATCAGTGCTACTCCCAACTGGAAACGTGAGAGTTTCTATCTTTAAAAGAAGCTTATTGTTATATATTGTGTTGTATCAGCATGACAAACAATTTGTTTTTTAGGGCATGTATTGTTACAGTTATGTATTGATTTTATCACATCCACTAATGATTATGATGCTTCTTATCTGATTTTAAAATATTATATACAGTACTGTGCAAACTTTTTAGCCAGGTGTGGGGAAGAAAATGCTGCAAATTAAGACCACCGTTTGCCTTTAAAACAGCATCAATTCTTCTAAGTACACGTGCACACAGTTTTTTAAGTAACTCGGCAGGGAGAGGATGGACTGGGGTGGAGCGGGGATGGATTGAGAGGAGCATATTACTAGTATATATCATGCCTCCCAACATTTTACTCAATGAAAACTTGACACTTTAAGCCTGCGCCGAAAAGGGGGAGTGGCCAATGCAAAAAGGGCGTGGCTTCATGGCAGTGCCGCGATCGCTGGTCACGCCCCCCATTTTTCGTGACTAAGTTGGCATGTCCAACGCTCTGTGAGCTGCTAGCATGCCCCCTCTCCTTCTGTCTCCATTGAATAGACGCTGTGATTGACAGGTACCTCCCAACTGCCCCACCCACCACGGGACACTGCGGCCCGCGGGTGGGACAGCGGGACAGTCCCAATAAAAAAAACGGGACTGTCCCGCGAAAATCTGGACAGTTGGGAGGTATGGTATATGTAGTTATATGTGTGTGTGTGATGACTGCTTAATAATAATGGGGGCGATTAATGCACATTATGCATATTTTAAAATCTAGAATATATGTACTATGTATTTCAAACCACACAACTTGAAAATGAGAGAAGTAGTGAGAGCGGGAAGATAGAAGAGTTGGTGGTAAACGACGAGACACCAGTTGATCTTATACTGTAGGTAATTTGTGTAGTTGAAACTTATTTGCTAATATGAACTGAATAAACAAATTGCTCTTTTAGTTATAAAATATTAAGGCCTAAATTTTACTTTAGAATCTAGCAGGTATATTTTCTGAACCTGTTCCACTCCGCATGAGAATCGCCGCCCAGCGCTGCAATCACAATATAATCGCTATCCCATCACAGGAATCGCAGCAATACGGGTCAACCCTTGCCTATGCAGCCTGGCAGTGAAGGCAGGCTCACCGCCGCCAGGTTTCCGATCACAGGAAACACAGGCGACGTCATCGGCCATGACAAAATGGCCTATTTGCCAGGTTGATCGTTTATTGAGCAAATGCGCATGCGTCACGGTCGCACTGCGCATGCACCAAGGTACCTTAGCGATGTTGCTTGCACATGGAATTTATTTGCAAAGTGACTGACAGGAAGAGTTTGTGGAAGGTAACGGGGAGTGGTGGCAGAAATGCAGGCGTGTTGCGATTATTTTTGGGGCGTGTCTCAGCCTACAACTGCGATCCTGCAGAAAGCATGGCACCAGCATCTGTGTGACCAATGACCATAGGGTGACCGGGAGCGTCGGTTATGTAAGGATCTGTGACCCTGCATTTTTTGTAGACAATTGCTTGGATCTGCAATGCCGCCACTGGGCGTTTCACTACATTTCCAGGCGGCCATAGGCATTAACAGCCGAGGAGCGGCTATTAAATAACAAGACTGATGCTATAATTTATATTAAATTACATTAAGTACATTTGAACTCCGTTCCCCTTTTATGTACTTCCCTTCAGCATCCACACGCCGCTGCATTCTTTCTTTAGATGTGCAAGGCCTTCCGGGACGTTTATCATCTCCGACATCCTCTTAACCCTCACAAAAAAATTTGTGCCAATCAAACACGTGCACGTGACATACAATCTCCCCCGTAAGCCTTGGTTAGCATACAGAAAGATTTGGTGGGCATTTCGTTCACTTTTGATGTTTCTATTTGTTCTGATGTTATGTTTCTCTACTTTTGATCTAAGTATTTTTACGATGCACGGGAACACGCAACTTCTTCTAACCCTGGGGCAGATGTATTAAGCGTGGAGAAGTGATAAAGCAGTGGTAAGTGGAAGTTGATAATGCACCATCTAATTATTACGGGTTTGAAAAATGACAGGAGCTGACTGATTGGTGCATTATCACCTTCCACTTATAACTTCTTTATCACTGCTTTATCACTTCTCCAGGCTTAATGCATCTGCCCCACTGTGTAACAGCAAACTGTCTGTTCGAGAGGGGTGAGACTTGTAAATCCATTTTGGGATAGTCCAAGGTCAATGTTCCCCACTCCCTTTTAACTCAAGCGGTATGGTTTATTTTTTACAAGTACAGTTTCATTATTTAATAGCTACACCTGGTATCGTCACACATCTGCTGCATTCAGGACGGCAGCTGCGAATGCATTAGTGTAGGTGTCTGATACACGCCACAAACTGTATATAAGTGCCCTTATGCAGGCAGTAATGTTCTGCAGCTCTGAAAACGTGTTCATTCTGTACTGAACAAAGTGGACCACAAGCCTTCCCAGCATAACTGAAGTGATCCAAGTTGCCCACAGTTTAGAGCCACTGAGAATATCTGTATTTGGCATGAGAAGGATCATCTGTATAACTTACTTTCATAAAGTACTGTAGCGCCAATAGGCTGATGGGGCTGAAAAGAAAAAAAACTGTTCTTGTCAGACTTAAAGCTTTAATTGTAAAGATTGGCTTCATGTTTTTTGGGGGGTTTTTCATTGCATTTTATCATAAATGTGATGATTCCTCTACTAAATGTAATTAAAATAAAGCATCAATTATCAGTATTACCAAGAAATAAATATTTTGTGTCCCCCATATACACTACACATATATGGTCATCAGAGTTGGCTAAGTCTAACCAAATATTCATATTACCAGTGTGTGTAGGTATATTGGGGCACAAGCAGGGTTGAATGTGTGCCTGGTTGACAAGTGTATCATAAATGTATGTGAATTTGCACAGCTCATGCTGTGGCTATGAGTACACGCAGGTAGCAGTGATGCAGAATCATTTGCATTTTGACCACATCTAGACCTATGACCATGGCTGTCACTCATAAGATGCAATATTATGTGCAAACTTTATAAGAGCAGCTATTCTGATTCGTCATCTGTACAGCAGCAGCAGCATGTTATGTCACGCAATGGCTAGCTCATTGACTTGAAGAGGAGAAAAAGGTGTTTGTCAATAAAGTTATGATACGCACAATGTATTAGAGGGTCTCAGTACATCTCCAGGTCCTCACTATTCAGATTCAAACAGTATGGACCAAATTCAGGGATTTGCAATGGATCGCCCAGTTGCAAGATAAAAGGTTGTCTTAAAGACTGCTTCTGCTTGACCAGGACGGCTGTCTATACTCACATTCCACACCCAGTGGGACAGAGCTACACAGCTGAGTAAAATAGTTGTACATTTTATTGTTGTCTTACAACCCACTGTCTTACATCATATGAGACCCGAAAATATAGTATGCCCCCATAATTATAGTACGGGTTGGCATCACTGCCCATGACTGAAGAGGTGCAACCTAACTACGTTGCAATGTGTGGTGCAGGTGATGCAGACCCCTAAACCTCCAGGCCCCATTGCAATGACACCCACTATAGTTAAGCCTTAACTTAATTGATCAATGGTAACAAGCTGAACTATGATGAGAGTCAACTCCTTGGGAGACTGAAGTATTGTATTAAAACATTCTTACCTACTTTAAAAATCTCCTCTTCGAGAAAAGCCTAGAGAGGTGATATAGATGGACGCTGATAGGGCGGGGTTTAGACCATTTGTATCATTAGGCCATTCCCCCATTGTTAAATGTGCATATATAAATAGGATGCAATTAACATAGAATTGCATCACTAGGTTCCAGCCCTCTCTTCATGGCCTACGATTCTAGATATTATTTTCCCCATCTTGTCTCTTTCACTAAGAAATAGGCGTGATGCAGGAGGAGTACCCACTCTTCAGGGGGTGTGGGGGAATATATGTAAAATCGGGAGTCTCCTAAAGGTTGGTAGATTATAACTAGTCAACTAATATCTGTTCAACACAAGTATTTATACAACTCATGTAATTATAGTTCTGTTTTGGGCTCACTGACTAAAATGGCAGATGCCTGTTTACTAAAGCTGGGTACACACTTGAGCGACAGGCATTCATTACAACATTGGAACGAATGCCTGTCAGCCCAGATTGTGTGCGCACACTGGAGCGATGTTAATGAAGGACGGAATAATCAGATTCCATCTTTCATTACCATACTACAGGAAGCTAGCGATATCGCTTATTATGATGTGTAACACATCAAACCAAGTGTCCGTCCCTAGCAACCGCAGGTGCGCGCCTTTACCCTGTACACAAATCAAAACAGTATGCTGACATCACTCCAGATTCATACCTGTTTTCTCCCAGTTCTCAGGTATTTATGCACTTCTTTATTCTTTTCTGTAGGTGTGTTTGTGTGGTTAAACATACTTGAACACACCTTCCCAAACATAATAGGCATTCTTATTTACCCCTGTCCTTGCTTTTAAACTGAACCACAGGCCTGGGTAGATTGTGATCTAACCATGATGCCTTTTGCCCTGACCCTGGATTATCTTTTAAATAAGAATATGATGAACTGCCTGTTCTTGAATGCTGACTTGTATTACTGATCCTTTATCAGCTGCCTAGAGGTACGATCTTGGTCATTACCACTATTATTATTATCCTTTATTTAAATGGCCCCACAAGGGATCCGCAGCACCTAATTACAGAGTACATAAACAAAATAATCAAAAAAGGTAAATAGTGCCTTACAGTTGAAGACAATATAGGACAAGTACAGAATAAATAAACATAGCTGCTGCAGCAGACTACACTGACATCAGTATCAGGGTGGCAAAAAAAAATAGGATTTTAGTACCTACCGGTAAATCATTTTCTCTTAGTCCGTAGAGGATGCTGGGGACTCCAAAAGGACCATGGGGTATAGACGGATCCGCAGGAGCTTGGGCACACTCTAAAGATTTAAACTGGGTGTGAACTGGCTCCTCCCTCTATGCCCCTCCTCCAGACCTCAGATAGAAAACTGTGCCCAGGAGAGATGGACATTTCGAGGAAAGAATTTGTTGTTATAAACACGGTGAGTGTCCTACCAGCTCACACCTCAAACACACCGTAGAACGTGGCATTCAGTAGAATACCAGCCAATAGCATGAACAAAACACAGCCATATGCTGAGAGAATATGTAACACAAACCGTGTGTCCACATAAGCAAAAATAAGACCCCGCATGCCATGGCATGAACAACGGTAACAACCGCCTGACAGAGAAGACACAGCACCAGGGTGTAACCAAAAGCAATAACTGCAGACACCGTACGCACTGGGACGGGCGCCCAGCATCCTTTACGGACTAAGAGAAAAGGATTTACCGGTAGGTACTAAAATCCTATTTTCTCATACATCCTAGAGGATGCTGGGGACTCCAAAAGGACCATGGGGTTTATACCAAAGCTCCAAGACGGGCGGGAGAGTGCGGACTACTCTGCAGCACCGAATGAGCAAACAAAAGGTCCCCAAAAATCAGGGTATCAAACTTGTAGAGCATAGCAAAAGCGTTTGATCCCGACCAATAATCTGCTCGGCAAAGTTGAACCGCCGAGACTCCTCGGGCATCCGCCCAAGAAAAGCCCATCTTCCCAAAGAATGGACCTTCACCGACTTCGGTGACGGCAATCCAGCCATATAACGAACATGCCAAACCGCATCACAGATTCAGCGTGTAACAGACTGCATAACGCAGTCTCCCAAACCATGCTGGGAACATACCAGACAAACAGAGCCGCTGTTTCTCCAAACTGAGCCAAATTGGCGACCTACATACTCAAACCCCTGGCTAGACCGAGGAAATTTGAATCAGCTAATGCCTAAGTAACCACCGGCATCAAATTAGGCCGATTTCTGCAAAACCCAGAAACCACTCTTGGTAGACCTACCAACCGAGTACTCAATTCCTCTCTATCCACCTGAAAGATCAAATAAGGCTCTTGTGAGACAAAACCACCACTTCCGACACCCTTCTTGCGGACGTCAAAGCCTATAGCATGACCACTTTCCAAGAGAGAAATCTTGTAAAGAAACTTATTAGGTTTGCATGTACACCGGCTTATAAAGTATGGATAAGCACGACCTAGCTGAAAGTCTTCCATAGGAGCCTTTCTGGATACACACCGAGACACATAGTTATGCCAACTACGGTTTTAATGCTTTGCCGTTAGTTCTTTCCTAGCCTGAAGAATTGAGGAAACGACTTCACTGGGAACACCCGTTCGGCTTAGGATATAGCATTCAACCGCCCCGCCGTCAGCCGCAGCCGCGGTAAGACTTGATACACACCCTGATCTTGTTGTAACCGTTCCTCACGTAGAGGAAGAGGGCAGAAATCTTCTATGAGTAAACCATGAAAAAATTGGATAGCCAACCCTCCTTGGCTAGCCCGGATCCAAGAGATTGACCGGAACCTTTGTTCCTCTTACGCTTAGCACTTTAGGAAACGTGAAAACGGAAAGGCCACATAGACCAACTAAAAACACCCACGGTGTCACGAGGGTGTCCACTGCTATAGCTTGAGTGTCCCTTGACCTGGAACAATATCCCTGAGGCCTCTCGTTGAGGCGAGACGTCCACCTGACCAATTGCGACATTCCTCAAAAACTTGTCACTTCTGTGAAAACTTCTTGACGCTGACTGAATTTCTCCCGGATGGAGAACGCGCCAGCAGAGGAAATCTATTTTTCAGTCGTTCACCCCTGGAACGAAGGCTGCTAATATAGCGATTACCAGACTTTCCACCCAACGGCAAAACTGTGCATCTTCTGCCATTGCCGCTTTTCTCCTTGTTCCGCCATAGCGGCTTACTTACGCCACTGCCGACAAGTCGTCTGGCAGAACGAACACGGGCAGACCACGAAGAATACGTTCGTCGGAAGTAACCCTTAATTCAAGAAAGGCTATTACAGACAAGCTTTCCAACTTGACCTCATCCCCTGGAAATACGTCCCTTACAAGGACTGCTCCCCAGCCTCAGAGATCTGGAAGCACGGACACCAGGATCTACACCTGGAACCCGAACCTTCATCCCTCTAGAAGAAGAGAACCAAGCAGACACCACAGGAGCGACGTCCTGGCCGTAAGGATTATATTCTGGTGCATGTGCAGGTGAGACCTGGACCACAATCCCAACTGGTCTCTTGAAAGCCACTCTGGCATTAGACCTGCTCACCAAAAAAAAAAAAAACCTCTCAGGCCGCACCCAACTGTTTTAGTAACGGAACACAGTGATGAAGTGTCACAGCAAAGCTGATCCAACTCTGGATCTTCAGACCTCTTTTCACCGGAAAACACCGAACCTTAACCGGTCATTATCTACTATGACACCCACCTCCGACATCTGTGTCGTTGGAAACAACAGCCAATCCCTGTGTCGAAGAACAGTCAGAGAGAAACAACGATTTGCACCTTTATACAGGGACAACCAGACAATGTCCTGATGCTGACGCACCTCTGTATGGCGTCGCGTACTATCTCCGCTTCCAGAGTGGAACGGCAAGATCTATTAGAAAACAGTAAGGGGAAACAACCGTAACTCAGAATGTTCCCCTTTGGATTCTATAAAAACCTACTCTAACAAAGGAAACCCAGAAATGATTTCCAGAAGAAAAAAGTCCCTTTGTGGAGCACTCTTTTGTGTGTATAATTAGTGATTTAATAAAACATAACTTTTATTCACTCTTGTTAAAAAACTAACTAGACATGATCATACAATACAAATACAATAAACATATATATAATGCGCTCACCAAATAATAATGGTAGTGGTGGTATTTTAAAGCAGGCTCACAGGTGATTAAGCCCTCTGTGGTGAAACGCGTTCTGGCCGTTTGCTGATTCCCCGCTGCAGGGGGAACAGCCTTCACACATCAACACCCTCCAGCTAACCAGTCAGGTACCCTGTCTTTCCCCCTTCAGGTGTCTTTTCCTCTCCCGGCGGCGCATTTGGTCCCTGCTATGCAGTGTGTAACCAGGGCCACGTAACACCGCATACGGGAGACGGGGCCGCACACCGTATCTCTCTCTCCGGTCAGCGTGCTGCAAGCTCCGCTCTCACCTCCGTCCGCTCACTGAAGACGGAGGCAGTAGAAAGGGCTGCAGATTTCCACGCTGTCCCTATCTCTCAATCTACCGGTTATTTATTTGAATCCATTCATGCTAGGGATACTGGATACTGGAAATCATTTCTGGGTTTCCTTTGTTAGAGTATGTGATATTCAGTTCCGTGGAGCACCTCCGGCGTTGATACTAAATTAATGTAAGAAAATTCTTGAACAATCTGGTTTAAATACAATTGTATCCATTTATTATTGTTTATGTTCTGTGCGGGATACACAATTTCCTTTTTATAACATTCTATAAAAACCCACAGGTCTTAGTCTATTCCTGGACCAACTGAAAATTAGTAGACGAGTGCACACCGGAGTGGGGACCAGCCCGATAGACTCAGCGACAAGTGGTGGATGTGTAGGAAACAGAAAACGACATCCACTTCTGCGAACCTAACAAGGCTGCAGAACTCTTACCTTTTCACCTTCCACTGTCTGCACAGAAAAGGAAAAAAGAACGGCATCGAACTGGTTAAAACGACTGCATCCCACAAAAGAATGCACCACCAACCGTTGTGAAGGAGGCTAACTCCCGAAGTTAGACTTACCCGGGGTATCCGCCGAAGTTGACTGAACAGAGGCCTCACCAAACAGTTGAATACCCCCCCCCCCAGTATCTCTCGGAGATCCTGCTGTCACGCGGCAGCCTGCTGCAATGTTAAAAGGTAGAATCAACATAGGCAAGCTTACCCACTCTGGGTAGGGTAATTCTATTGGATGTCTACCCGAATACAACACTCCCTCAAGTGCATACAGTGCAAATAATGTCAAAGTATAGAAATAAAATATCACTTAGCTTCCTGTGTATGATCCTTTTTGACCGGGCTCTGCGTCGACCAGGAGTTGACTGTCATAATGTTCCCTCCACGTCGGGAAGAGAATAATATTCGGACTCCTTGAGAGGATCGAAACCCAACTCGTCACGGCCAATCTAGAGCTTAATCAACAGAGCGACCAGCACATGATAAGAATACCATTATTTCAGCATTCCTGGATATACATCATATAATACACAATAAAACACATATACCCTAACCCTGCATATATAAACCTATATCTACATATATATACATATAGATATAACCTATACGCAAGTGGATTGTCCAGACCTGTCAGGTCCCTAGAGACAGTAATGTGTTGTGAATGTGTACGACCATGTACTGACATGCCCCCAAAGTGGATCTACCAGGAACGTTATGGTCGACAGAAACTAAGTAAATGTCGACAGCCAGGAACAGTAATCGGGTAAAAAATAATAATAATCTTGGAACCCCGAGGGGTCTGAGGGTAGCATACAAATACAATTTCGATAACATTCCCCCCACATATACCTAGAAATATATATATACAGGTACAAGGCAATAACAGCCTGTTAATGTTTTTACCCAGGAGGTTACCGTTGATGCCGACAGGGCATCCACCAACAACTGTGTCTCCCCTAGCGTGTTTACTGTTTTAAGCACACTAACACCAACTCGCTAATACTTAATTTTCCGAATCAAGTACCGCCATGCGCCGGCGAAGCCGACAGTTATCCTCACAGCAGCTTGTGACAAAGCCATCACACCTGTCGACATATGTCGACTAACCGATAGTGGGTAAACAAACGGAAACAGTGAATTTATGTATTACAACAATACATATAGCATTAAAAACACTGTGCCCCCCTCCTCCTTACTACACCTCAAGTCCTGGTGGGGATCTGAGGAAAATGGCGCTGACTCCTCTGTGAGGGCTAAGCTCCGCCCCTTCCCGGCGCGCTTAAGCCCGCTCAAATATAAATATATATAACCCTATATTGAGCCGGGGGACCCTATATACAGGGAGTTTTACATCTGAGAGGGGCAACATAACACCCAAACACTATGCCCCCCCCCCCCCTTTGTTTGTGCTTTACAAACTTCTTGGCGGGGACAGCAGAGAAAATGGCGCTGACTCTGTGTGAGGCTAAGCCCCGCCCCTCTCGGCGCGCTATAGCCCCCCTGTATTCTTAAAAACAAGCAGGTCGAGCACCATATATAGTGTAAAAACACTATACCCACACAGACACCAATGCTGCTCAGGGCGCCCCCCCTGCGCCCTGCACCCCAGGCAACAGACAGCATGCGGGAGCCCCGGCGCGCCGCGCACCCGCAGCTCTAATGGCGGGTTATCGTATGCGGCGCCCGGGACCCCCAAAACACAAAATACCTATGCTGCCCAGGCCCCCCCCCCCCCCCCCCCCGGCGCCCTGCACCCATGGAGGCCAACGGGGGAGAATGGCGCGTAGTGCGCTATAACACGCCGGCGGGGGTCTGTATACGGAGCCCCGGCAGCGCAAGCAGTCAGCTGAAAAACAAACTAGCTGCCCAGGACGCCCCCCCCCGCCGCACCCTGCACCCGTATAAGCGGCGGCGGGGAAACAAAGGCGCGTAGCGCTAAACCATGCCGGCGGGGGAAGAACCACAGCGCCACAGCACCAAAATGCTTTTATATGCCAGATCACATTAAGAAGACTAGTAACTTGCTGCCCAGGACGCTCTCCCCCCAGCGCCCTGCACCCTGTGAGTGCGTTGGTGTGTGGGAGCATGGAGCGCAGCGCTACCGCTGTGCTGTACCTCCGTTACTGAAGTCTTCTGCCGTCTGAAGTCTTTTCTTCCAATACTCACCCGGCTTCTTTCTTCTGGCTTCTGTGATGGGGGTGACGGCGTGGCTCCAGGAACAAGCAGCTAGGCGCACCAAGTGATCGAACCCTCTATAGCTAATGGTGTCCAGAAGCCGAGAAGCAGAGCCTTTAAACTAAGAAGAAGTAGGTCCTGCTTCTCTCCCCTCAGTCCCTCGCTGCAGGGAGCCTGTAGCCAGCAGGTCTGCCTGAAAATAAAAAACCTAACATAGTCTTTCAGAGAAACTCAGGAGAGCTCCCTTAGTGTGTGACCCATCACTCCTGGGCACAAAGTCTAACTGAGGTCTGGAGGAGGGGCATAGAGGGTGGAGCCAGTTCACACCCAGTTTAAGTCTTTATAGTGTGCCCAAGCTCCTGCGGATCCGTATATACCCCATGGTCCTTTTGGAGTCCCCAGCATCCTCTAGGACGTATGAGAAATGTGGGATTTGATGCCGTTGAAGACGGTTTAAGTAAGCGAAGTATAAGTACGTGAGAATTGAAGACACTGCTCGTGAGAGCTCACATTCTAAAGGGGAGGGGCAGAAGTACAGGGGTGACACAGATGGGGTAGACAATGAGAGTAGAACAGAGGGCTAGGATGAGATTAGGCTGGATATGGTGAAGAAGTGGGTCTTCAGAGCACGTTTGAAGTTTTGTAGAGAGGTGGAGAGTCTGAGGGGGAGAGGTATAGAATTCCAGAGAAAGGGAGAAGCACCTGAGAAATCTTGAAGGTAGAAGTGGGAGGAACTATTCAGTAGGAAGGAGAGGCGGTGTACATTAGCTGTCATGAGCCACTGCTGTGGCTCATTCCTGTTTGTATTCTGTTTATGTTTTTTATGTTATATTTCTGTTTGCATGCCAGGTTTTCTCATGTACTTGTTTAGAGTACTGTTGCGGGCTGTCTTTGGTGAGTCTGTGTAACTGCAGCCTGTCTCCGATATGTGTGGCCTGTGCAGCCTCACCTGTCAGATAATCAGGCCATTATGTGGTGAGTCTGTGTAACTGCAGCCATATGTGTGGCCTGTATTGTCTCACCTGTCAGTTATTTAGGCCATTTCCTTGTGTCTGGCTTCCAGCCATCCTGATTGGTGCGTGCTTCCTTTATTACCCAGCCTGCCTTTCACCTGATGCTGGTGATAGATACGTGTTCCTGTTTGTACCTGTGTCAAGGCCCTGTCCTATAGTGGAATCCTGAACCTTTCAGCTCGAGAGAGACCCTGTCCGATTGATAACCTGACCAGATCCAGCCAGCCTTGTATTCAGGTTTTTGCTAAGCAGTGTGGGGAGTTTCCACACAGACACTGTCTTGCTTACATTTCTGTATTATAACATCTTAGAGCATTCAGTGAGAACCTGTCAGCTCATTTTAGATCCTGTCTGCCTTTGTTGAACTCGTGACTCGGAGACCTTGCCAGATTGATTAACTGACCAGAATCAGCTAGCCTTGTACTCATGTTTTTGTGGAGTTTCCACACAGACACTGCTTGCTTGTATTTCTCTATTATAACATCTTCATGCATTGTTGCATTCACAAACACTCATGTACTGTATTCCGTGTCTTAGCTTTCAGCACTCTGTGCCTTGGTTCCTATGTTTGGATTTCGGTGGCCGTGCTGCATATGATCTGTTCATTGGGGGTCATTCCGAGTTGTTCACTCGCAAGCTGCTTTTAGCAGCTTTGCACACGCTAAGCCGCCGCCTACTGGGAGTGAATCTTAGCATATTAAAATTGCGAACGAAAGATTAGCAGAATTGCGAATAGACACTTCTTAGCAGTTTCTGAGTAGCTCCAGACTTACTCGGCATCTGCGATCAGTTCAGTGCTTGTCGTTCCTGGTTTGACGTCACAAACACACCC
This sequence comes from Pseudophryne corroboree, assembly GCF_028390025.1. Taxonomy (NCBI): domain Eukaryota; kingdom Metazoa; phylum Chordata; class Amphibia; order Anura; family Myobatrachidae; genus Pseudophryne; species Pseudophryne corroboree. The sequence goes on along the minus strand of NC_086445.1, from coordinate 244,380,231 downwards.
AGCGTTCGCCCAGACACTCCTCCGTTTCTCCAGCCACTCCCGCGTTTTTCCCAGAAACGGTAGCGTTTTTTCACACACTCCCATAAAACGGCCAGTTTCCGCCCAGAAACACCCACTTCCTGTCAATCACATTACGATCACCAGAACGAAGAAAAAACCTCGTAATGCCGTGAGTAAAATTCCTAACTGCATAGCAAATTTACTTGGCGCAGTCGCACTGCGGACATTGCGCATGCGCATTAGCGACTAATCGCTCCGTTGCGACAAAAAAATAACGAGCGAACAACTCGGAATGACCCCCATTGTCCTTTCTGTACTCTCTCCCATTGGTTATCACGCTAGTCTTAGTCAGTTTTCCCCTTATTCACTCGCAGTCTCAGTTGGTGCCCTGTTACCTCGTAAGACCTGGGGGCATCGGAGTATGGGCGGACCTAATTCACCCATTCAAACGCGGCTTCTAAAGGAGAAGACTAGCTCTGCAGGCACCAATCTACCACTGGGGGGAGTAACGGAGTCAGGGGTTAGAGTAGGCATTGCTGCGGTCATTCATAACTGGCTGCAGCTTCACTCATGAGTACTGGAACTCCCCAGTTGCATCCACTCCCCAGAGTTCCAGGTACACAGTTCGTAACATTAGCGGAGCGAAGAGAACGGGTGAGCGTGTAGAGGGAGATAAGGTCAGAGATATAAATGGGAGAGGAGTGGGTAAGGGCTTTGTAAGTGAGTGTGAGAAGTTTGAATTGGATTCTGAAAGGAAAGCCAAATAAGGGCTCGTAGGAGAGGGAAGGTGGACGTAGTGCATTTGGTGAGGAAGATGAGCCGAGCTGCAGGATTGAGGATTTATTGGAGTAGAAAGAGGCATTTGTCAGGGATGTCAGTTAGGAGGAGATTACAGAAGTCCAGTCTGGAGATGACTAGTCAGTGGAGAATGGTCTAAGTAGCATCCTGGGTGAGAAAAGGTCTAATCCTGGAAATATTTTTGAGATAAAAATGGCAGGTTTGTAAGAGGTGCTCAATGTGTGATTTGAAGGATATGGAGGAGTCAAGGATTACTCCAAGACAGCGCACTTGGGGGCTAGAGGAGATAGTAGTGCCATCAATAGATAATTGTGGGAAGTGAGGTTGTGCGGGAGGGTGGGATGATGATCAGCTCAGTCTTAGACATGTTAAGTTTAAGAAAGCACTGGGACATCCAAGAAGATATAGCAGAGAGACAGTTCGAAATACAACTGAGGAGAGCAGGGGAGAGGTCACGGGAGGAAAGGTAGATTTGAGTATCATCAGCATAGAATGGAAGTTAAAAGAGCTAATGAGTTCACCTAAGGAGGATGTATAGAGAGACTAAAGGAGAGGACCAAGTACAGAACCTTGGGGGACACCTACAGTTTGTGGAAGTGGGGGCAGGTAGAGTCATGAGAGGAGACAAAGAAGTGACGGTCAGAGAGGTAGGAGGACAGCTAGAGTAAGGCAGAATCATGGAGACCAAGGGAGTGAAGGATTTGCAGAAGGAGAGGGTGGTCCACAGTGTCAAAAGCAGCAGAGAGGTCAAGAAGAATAGGCAGAGAGTAGTGGCACTTAGATTTGGCAGTGTGGAAGTCATTGCAGACTTTTGTGAGGGCAGTTTCAGTGGAGTGGAGTGGAGTGAAGTGAAGTGGCCAGACTGGAAAGGGTCAAGCAGTGAGTGGGAGGAAAGAAAGGCAGTAAGGCGACTGTAGACAATACGCTGAAGGAGTTTGGAGGCAAAAGGGAGCAGAGAGATGGGTCTGCACTACGTTCAACATGTCACTATTCTGGTTTCTGATTAATATTAGTAAACTGTTGTCGGGATTTCCTCTTTCCTTTACAGATAAACTGTCCACTTATTAAACCTCTAGTATTGAACTACTCTTGTCCACACTGTCTAAAAGGGTTATTTAAACAATTCAAAGATGACTTTTCTGGCTATAATTTCCATAGCAATCTTAATAAAAGTATTGTAGGTCAACTCCTAGAAACATTTGTTCTAAGGAGTGAATTGGGTAGTGTACAGTACCTGGTTATTGAATGTCAATACCTGATTACGGCACCCGGTTTTCACTTAGGTTCGACGTTGGCTGTTTCACAGGGTTTCCCTATCCCTTCATGTGCTCCTTACCGATGCTAGTGCCAGCACTGTCCTCTGTTGGGATGGGTGCGTGGCACTCTTAGATTGTGCTTTTGGTCATATAACTCCTGACAACACAAAGGTGGTATTTGCAAACAAGCATCTCCTGTTTTAACCTCACTCAGGATGCTGCATGTTGCCAGAGTAATAGGCTGAGGTCCTACACATATTTGTTACAGTATACTCTGGTCTAAATGGATCCTGTTGGTAATCCGTCACCTCACTTGGTTACCCATGTCAGAAGAATGCTCAAGTACAGATGATGCTTTACATTGATCTATTATTGCCTCCAGCTGATTTTCTAATTCCTGCTCTAGTCATCTGGTTCTGTCGCACTAACTGAATCTCCCTCTCAACTATGCATACCAATGCCACTGAAATTTGATGCAGACCTACAGAGAGTTCCTCAATCATTGGTTTGATACAGTTTGATTTACTCCTGTCCAACTTTTAGAAAGCTATGGTTGCATATATTATTTATTTGTTTTTGCCTCAGGCTCAAGCTTTGGTCATTAACCTCAGGAAAAGGATAACTCACTTATCTGCTCCTCCTTTGTGACATCTCTCAGTAAAATTTTTGATGAACCAGGATAGGTGTTCTCAGCTGTCTCTGCTATTTGACTCAGACAAGGTTCTAAGGACCTGATTCAGCAGTGGAATGCAATGTCGATTTGGATCGAAGTGGTGGATGTTTGCAGTAGTGATGAGCACCGGAAATTTTTCGGGTTTTGTGTTTTGGTTTTGGGTTCGGTTCCGCGGCCGTGTTTTGGGTTCGAACGCGTTTTGGCAAAACCTCACCGAATTTTTTTTGTCGGATTCGGGTGTGTTTTGGATTCGGGTGTTTTTTTCAAAAAACCCTAAAAAACAGCTTAAATCATAGAATTTGGGGGTCATTTTGATCCCAAAGTATTATTAACCTCAATAACCATAATTTCCACTCATTTTCAGTCTATTCTGAACACCTCACAATATTATTTTTAGTCCTAAAATTTGCACCGAGGTCGCTGGATGGCTAAGCTAAGCGACCCAAGTGGCCGACACAAACACCTGGCCCATCTAGGAGTGGCACTGCAGTGTCACGCAGGATGGCCCTTCCAAAAAACACCCCCCAAACAGCACATGACGCAAAGAAAAAAAGAAGCGCAATGAGGTAGCTGTGTGAGTAAGCTAAGCGACCCTAGTGGCCGACACAAACACCTGGCCCATCTAGGAGTGGCACTGCAGTGTCACGCAGGATGGCCCTTCCAAAAAACACCCCCCAAACAGCACATGACGCAAAGAAAAAAAGAGGCGCAATGAGGTAGCTGTGTGAGTAAGCTAAGCGACCCTAGTGGCCGACACAAACACCTGGCCCATCTAGGAGTGGCACTGCAGTGTCACGCAGGATGGCCCTTCCAAAAAACACTCCCCAAACAGCACATGACGCAAAGAAAAAAAGAGGCGCAATGAGGTAGCTGTGTGAGTAAGCTAAGCGACCCTAGTGGCCGACACAAACACCTGGCCCATCTAGGAGTGGCACTGCAGTGTCACGCAGGATGGCCCTTCCAAAAAACACCCCCCAAACAGCACATGACGCAAAGAAAAATGAAAGAAAAAAGAGGTGCAAGATGGAATTGTCCTTGGGCCCTCCCACCCACCCTTATGTTGTATAAACAGGACATGCACACTTTAACCAACCCATCATTTCAGTGACAGGGTCTGCCACACGACTGTGACTGAAATGACGGGTTGGTTTGGACCCCCACCAAAAAAGAAGCAATTAATCTCTCCTTGCACAAACTGGCTCTACAGAGGCAAGATGTCCACCTCATCATCATCCTCCGATATATCACCGTGTACATCCCCCTCCTCACAGATTATCAATTCGTCCCCACTGGAATCCACCATCTCAGCTCCCTGTGTACTTTGTTGAGGCAGTTGCTGCTGGTCAATGTCTCCACGGAGGAATTGATTATAATTCATTTTAATGAACATCATCTTCTCCACATTTTCTGGATGTAACCTCGTACGCCGATTGCTGACAAGGTGAGCGGCGGCACTAAACACTCTTTCGGAGTACACACTTGTGGGAGGGCAACTTAGGTAGAATAAAGCCAGTTTGTGCAAGGGCCTCCAAATTGCCTCTTTTTCCTGCCAGTATAAGTACGGACTGTCTGACGTGCCTACTTGGATGCGGTCACTCATATAATCCTCCACCATTCTTTCAATGGGGAGAGAATCATATGCAGTGACAGTAGACGACATGTCCGTAATCGTTGTCAGGTCCTTCAGTCCGGACCAGATGTCAGCATCAGCAGTCGCTCCAGACTGCCCTGCATCACCGCCAGCGGGTGGGCTCGGAATTCTGAGCCTTTTCCTCGCACCCCCAGTTGCGGGAGAATGTGAAGGAGGAGATGTTGACAGGTCGCGTTCCGCTTGACTTGACAATTTTGTCACCAGCAGTTCTTTGAACCCCAGCAGACTTGTGTCTGCCGGAAAGAGAGATCCAAGGTAGGTTTTAAATCTAGGATCGAGCACGGTGGCCAAAATGTAGTGCTCTGATTTCAACAGATTGACCACCCGTGAATCCTTGTTAAGCGAATTAAGGGCTCCATCCACAAGTCCCACATGCCTAGCGGAATCGCTCTGTGTTAGCTCCTCCTTCAATGTCTCCAGCTTCTTCTGCAAAAGCCTGATGAGGGGAATGACCTGACTCAGGCTGGCAGTGTCTGAACTGACTTCACGTGTGGCAAGTTCAAAAGGTTGCAGAACCTTGCACAATGTTGAAATCATTCTCCACTGCGCTTGAAACAGGTGCATTCCACCTCCTATATCGTGCTCAGTTGTATAGGCTTGAATGGCCTTTTGCTGCTCCTCCAACCTCTGAAGCATATAGAGGGTTGAATTCCACCTCGTTACCACTTCTTGCTTCAGATGATGGCAGGGCAGGTTCAGGCATTTTTGGTGGTGCTCCAGTCTTCTGTACGTGGTGCCTGTACGCCGAAAGTGTCCCGCAATTCTTCTGGCCACCGACAGCATCTCTTGCACGCCCCTCTTGTTTTTTAAATAATTCTGCACCACCAAATTCAAGGTATGTGCAAAACATGGGACGTGCTGAAATTTGCCCAGATTTAATGCACACACAATATTGCTGGCGTTGTCCGATGCCACAAATCCACAGGAGAGTCCAATTGGGGTAAGCCATTCTGCGATGATCTTCCTCAGTTGCCGTAAGAGGTTTTTAGCTGTGTGCGTATTCTGGAAAGCGGTGATACAAAGCGTAGCCTGCCTAGGAAAGAGTTGGCGTTTGCGAGATGCTGCTACTGGTGCCGCCGCTGCTGTTCTTGCGGCGGGAGTCCATACATCTACCCAGTGGGCTGTCACAGTCATATAGTCCTGAGCCTGCCCTGCTCCACTTGTCCACATGTCCGTGGTTAAGTGGACATTGGGTACAACTGCATTTTTTAGGACACTGGTGAGTCTTTTTCTGAGGTCTGTGTACATTTTCGGTATCGCCTGCCTAGAGAAATGGAACCTAGATGGTATTTGGTACCGGGGACACAGTACCTCCAACAAGTCTCTAGTTGGCTCTGCAGTAATGATGGATACCGGAACCACGTTTCTCACCGCCCAGGATGCCAAGGCCTCAGTTATCCGCTTTGCAGCAGGGTGACTGCTGTGATATTTCATCTTCCTCGCAAAGGACTGTTGGACAGTCAATTGCTTGGTGGTAGTAGTAAAAGTGGTCTTACGAGTACGACTTCCCCTCTGGGATGACCATCGACTCCCAGCAGCAACAACAGCAGCGCCAGCAGCAGTAGGCGTTACACGCAAGGATGCATCGGAGGAATCCCAGGCAGGAGAGGACTCGTCAGAATTGCCAGTGACATGGCCTGCAGGACTATTGGCATTCCTGGGGAAGGAGGAAATTGACACTGAGGGAGTTGGTGGGGTGGTTTGCGTGAGCTTGGTTACAAGAGGAAGGGATTTACTGGTCAGTGGACTGCTTCCGCTGTCGCCCAAAGTTTTTGAACTTGTCACTGACTTATAATGAATGCGCTGCAGGTGACGTATAAGGGAGGATGTTCCGAGGTGGTTAACGTCCTTACCCCTACTTATTACAGCTTGACAAAGGCAACACATGGCTTGACAAATGTTGTCCGCATTTCTGTTGAAATACTTCCACACCGAAGAGCTGATTTTTTTGGTATTTTCACCAGGCATGTCAATGGCCCTATTCCTCCCACGGACAACAGGTGTCTCCCCGGGTGCCTGACTTAAACAAACCACCTCACCATCAGAATCCTCCTGGTCAATTTACTCCCCAGCGCCAGCAACACCCATATCCTCCTCATCCTGGTGTACTTCAACACTGACATCTTCAATCTGACTATCAGGAACTGGACTGCGGGTGCTCCTTCCAGCACTTGCAGGGGGCGTGCAAATGGTGGAAGGCGCATGCTCTTCACGTCCAGTGTTGGGAAGGTCAGGCATCGCAAACGACACAATTGGACTACCTTGTGGATTTGTGATTTCGAAGAACGCACAGTTCTTTGCTGTGCTTTTGCCAGCTTGAGTCTTTTCATTTTTCTAGCGAGAGGATGAGTGCTTCCATCCTCATGTGAAGCTGAACCACTAGCCATGAACATAGGCCAGGGCCTCAGCCGTTCCTTGCCACTCCGTGTGGTAAATGGCATATTGGCAAGTTTACGCTTCTCCTCTGACAATTTTATTTTAGATTTTTGAGTCCTTTTTTTACTGATATTTGGTGTTTTGGATTTTACATGCTCTGTACTATGACATTGGGCATCGGCCTTGGCAGACGACGTTGCTGGCATTTCATCGTCTCGGCCATGACTAGTGGCAGCAGCTTCAGCACGAGGTGGAAGTCGATCTTGATCTTTCCCTATTTTTGGAACCTCAACATTTTTGTTCTCCATATTTTAATAGGCACAACTAAAAGGCACCTCAGGTAAACAATGGAGATGGATGGATACTAGTATACTTATGGATGGACGAGCGAGTGCCGACACAGAGGTAGCTACAGCCGTGGACTACCGTACTGCGTCTGCTGCTAATATAGACTGGATGATAATGATATAAAAAATATATATATATCACTACTGCAGCCGGACAGGTATATATTATAATGACGGACCTGCTGGACACTGTCAGCAGCACTGCAGACTCCTAAAGTAAGCTACTAGTATCAAGAAGATAGAAAAAAAAAACACACCACAGGTAGGTGGTATACAATTATGGATGGACGAGCGACTGCCGACACAGAGGTAGCTACAGCCGTGGACTACCGTACTGCGTCTGCTGCTAATATAGACTGGATAATAATGATATAAAAAATATATATATATCACTACTGCAGCCGGACAGGTATATATTATAATGACGGACCTGCTGGACACTGTCAGCACTGCAGACTCCTAAAGTAAGCTACTAGTATCAAGAAGATAGAAAAAAAAAACACCACAGGTAGGTGGTATACAATTATGGATGGACGAGCGACTACCGACACAGAGGTAGCTACAGCCGTGGACTACCGTACTGCGTCTGCTGCTAATATAGACTGGATGATAATGATATAAAAAATATATATATATATCACTACTGCAGCCGGACAGGTATATATTATATAATTAATGACGGACCTGCTGGACACTGTCAGCAGAATGCGTTAATAGAATAAAAACACCACACGACGAGTGTTTAACTTTTTCAGGCAGACAATCACAATATACTGGTGGTCAGACAGTGGTCACTGGTCAGTCACACTGGCAGTGGCACTCTGGCAGCAAAAGTGTGCACTGTTAAATAATATGTACTCCTGCTACTGCTCCCCAGTCTCCCCCACAATTAAGCTGTGTGAGCACTCAGCACAGTCAGATATACATAGATGATGCAGCACACTGAGGCTGAGCACAGATATGGTATACTGTTACTGTGTCACTGTGTATCGTTTTTTTTCAGGCAGAGAACGGATTATATTAAATAATAATATAATAAAACTGCACTGGTGGTCACTGGTCAGTCACTAGTAAACTCTGCACTCTCTGAGTACTCCTAAGCTCCAGTAAATCAAGTGTCTCACTCTCACTCTCTCTCTTCTAATCTAAATGGAGAGGACGCCAGCCACGTCCTCTCCCTATGAATCTCAATGCACGTGTGAAAATGGCGGCGACGCGCGGCTCCTTATATAGAATCCGAGTCTCGCGATAGAATCCGAGCCTCGCGAGAATCCGACAGCGGGATGATGACGTTCGGGCGCGCTCGGGTTAGCCGAGCAAGGCGGGAAGATCCGAGTCTGCCTCGGATCCGTGTAAAAAGGCTGAAGTTCGGGGGGGTTCGGATTCCGAGGAACCGAACCCGCTCATCACTAGTTTGCAGTAGTGCGCATGCATCTGAGTTGCATTGCGCGTGCCTGCCGATTAGGTATGTTGCCGCCAGCAACTGTGCCCAGATATACTGGTAGTGGTACTGCTGCCCATTTTCTGACAACCATTCTGAGCAACCATAGGGTTGCTTAGATGTTCAATGGTGCAACAGAAGTGCAATAGATAGTACCGATGGTGCCAAATTTTGTGTAAAGTGGCGAAGTAGAAACCTATCAGTGGGCGTCTCTGTACAAAATCCATTGGCTGCGGCATTAGCGTAAATTTTCACCTCAGAATCAGGCCCTAGATCTGTTGAGCAATATGCTGTCTAGTTAGGATTCTTGTTTTAGGACTTATTTGGAACAATTAAGCTTTTGTTGCTGCTTTTTTTGTAGGGCCTTGCAGAACATATTAAGTTGAGGCTTGCCCATAGAGTGTAACCTCTAAACTTGGATGATCTCATGGCTTTATGAGTGAAGAGAGACATCGAAACCAGGTACATGTTCAGGATGCGCAGTCAAGTATACATCATCCACTTTTTCAACACCAATCCTTGGAAGAATCCATGTAAATTAGTTGGTCAAGCATATCCCTGGAGGAGCACAAGAAGAGAAAGAAGAAATTGTGTTTATGCTGTGGAGACGTAGTGCATTTTCTTGTTTCTTGCTTTAAATGCCTATAAAATGGAGTCTATAGAAGTAGTATTTTTAGGAATATCTACAGCGAGGATTTATCTGGAAATCACATTCACCAGCTGGATTCGTGTTCACAAAATAAAAAGGAGCCTCAGATCTTGTGTTGATTACGAGGCGCTAAACAGAATTATTAACAAGCATAGGTATTCACTACAACTCATACTTGAGCTCTTTGATATATTAAAAGGGTCCTTTGTCTTATATTTAAGAGGGTCTAACAGCCTTATAAGAATAAGACATACAGAGAAATGGAAAACTACTTTTAATACCAAGTATGGTCATTACAGATATTTGGTAACATAATTTGGGCTTTGCAATGCCTCAGTCGCTTTCTAAAATTCATAAATTAGAACTTCAGGGATCTGTTCCTCAACCAATAGTTGTCTACTTGGACTATAGACTACATTTTATTCAAAAAAATTAAAAAGTCACAGATGACATGTTACATAAGTTTCATCCTTTTTCCTCGCTAATCAGTTATACTGGACGGCAAACTTAAGAAAAGTCTCTTATTAGTTATATAGTTTCTAATTCTGGGCTGCAAATGTAATCAGAGAAAATGGAAGTCATTATCAACTGGACACAACCATCTGGTCTTAAAGCCATTCTTATGTTTGCAAATTACTATTTGGCAGTTTCATAAGAACTACTTTATGCATCACCGCAATTACAAGAAAATATCTGCATTCCAAATCTTGGTCCACCAGAACATTAACAGCTTTTAACTGCCTCCAACAGGCCTTTATCTCTTCCTCTTTTTTAAACCACATGGTGTTAACCCAACTTTTTTTTGTTTACGATATCAATTATTTGTGCAAGAGCAGTTTTATCCCAAAACCATCCTTCTGGGAGAATGCAATCCTGGAGTTTTTGTCTTGCAAATTTCAAGATTCAGAAAAAAAATATTTTATAGGGACAAAGAGCTTTTATCAAGTTGTCACTTAAGGAGTGGCACTATTTACTTGAAGGAGCAACACACCCAGTAACTGTATAAACAGATCCTAAAATGTTAAACCTTCAAATTGCCTTAACTTGTGTAAAGCAAAATTGTCTCTTTTCTTTAACGCTTTTAATTTAATACTTTCTTCTCAATATGGGACAAAGAACAAAAAAGCTGATATTGATATCTTGATATTTTGACTCCTGAAATCAAGAACCATTGGTAAAGGAAAGACATGTTCTGAACCCCACTTGTGCAGTTTGACTTAACTTCCACCCATCAAAATCTGCCTCCTGGGAAGTCTTTTTCCCCAGACTTGCACCCTAAACTGTTTCATTGGGCTCACAATATTTGTTTAAGACATGCTGGCATAACTAAGACATGGGGCCTAATTCAGACCTGACCACTAGGCTGCGTTTTAGTGCAACGGGTGACCAGGTCTAAACTGCGCATGCATATGCACCGCAATGCGCAGGCACGTTGCACAGGTACAAAGCGGATCACCGCTCAGCAATGGGTTTGTGCAAAGAATCCATTCGCACGGGCGTTTGCAAGGAGATTGACAGGAAGAAGGCATTTGTGGGTGTCAATTGACCGTTTTCTGGGAGTGTTTGGAAAAACGCAGGCGTGTCCAAGCGTTTGCAGGGTGGGTGTGTGCCGTCAATCCCGGTCCTGAACAGGCTGAAGCGATTGCAGCGGCTGAGTACATCTTGGTGTACTCAGACACTACACAAGATCTGTTTGTACAGCTCTGCTACACATGCGTTCGAACACTTGCACAGCTAAAATACACTCCACCTGTTGGCGCCGACTATCTGAGCGCAGCAGTGCAAAAATTGCCTGCTAGCTATCAGGTCTGAATTAGGCCCACTGTCCCTACTTTCCTATTGTTATTGGTGGCCTTCCAAGCTGAGAGATGTGAAGGATCATATTTTAGGTTGTGCAGGACCTAAATCATTGCAACAGATGGCCATGGGTTCTTTACTTCATCTCACTATTCTTATTCATCCATGATTAACTGATTACCCCCTTTCCATGGTTTTAAATACTATTTCAGTAGTCTTGGGCAAATTTTTCAAATCTGCACATTTTGTACCTCTTCTGTACCTACATTTTATCAAAGAGATTTCTGTCTGCATTAATGCATATTGGAATTTGTTTCTGATAGGGGAGTGCAATTTGTTTCTACATTTTGATTTCTTCTCTGTAGGGACATATTTAAAAATTTTTTTGGCGGGAATCACCCAAAAACATTTTGGGAGATACTCACAAAAATAAAGCATCCTGAGGATGTACAGTATGAAAGGGTGATTGCCACAGATATTCGAGAAAGCAATCCCAATAGGTTTCTATGCGGGCTACTAAGGTGTTAAATTTAGCAAACTCCTGACTGTGAAGCTTTCCAGAGCTTGGCTTCAGTAGCTAATATCATCTTCAGATGGCATTAGCCCTTAGTAACCTGTGGGCTACTGTTCCACATTTTCTCCATAATGGTACACTTGCAATGGCCATGCATGCGCATGAGGCTCAACAAGTCCATGCCCACAAGTAAAGAGGTTGTGGATGCTATAACTTTGTTTTTAACCCTTCATTGGCAAGGGTTAAATGGCCTCTGATTCCTTCTTACCGGACTTGGCGTTGCCAAGGGGTGTAGCCAGATATTTGTGGGCCCCATAGCAACATTTTGAAGGGGCTCCTGTCCCAATTCTTCTAGAGAGACACCTCTCTGCAGCAGTTGTTCATTGTATGTCCCATAATAGTGCCCTCAGGGGCGGATTGGGAACTAAAAGTGGCCCTGGAAAAATTTCATGAAGTGGCCTCATGTGGGCGGCACCAAATCAATGATAGGCGGAACCAACACCAAAGTAGGCGGGATTAGTACACAGGGCCACAACTAGAGGGGTGGGATACGTGCCGTTGTGAAGGGTCCTGAGGGCAGCAAATATTGTGTGTGTGTGTGTGTGTGTGTGTATATATATATATATATATATATATATATATATATAGTCCACACGGACCGGCACTCCCACTATCTTCTATATACAGGCTCCGGTGCCCTCCAGGGACAATCCACAAACAGCAAAAAAGAGGCTGCACTCGGAGACTTTAAAGTGCAGATAACTTGTATTCCACAAAACAAAGTTCACTTTGACAAAGGGGTAATGTGACCCCGAAACGTTAGTCTTCTTTTTGGGGAATACAAGTTATCTGCACTTTAAAGTCTCCGAGTGCCGCCTCTTTTTTGCTGTTTATATATATATATATATATATATATATATATATATATATATATATATGACACAGGTTCTCAAACTCGGTCCTCAGGACCCCACACAGTGCATGTTTTCCAGGTCTTGTCACAGAATCACAAGTGAAATAATTAGCTCCACCTGTGGACCTTTTAAAATGTGTCAGTGAGTAATTAATACACCTGTGCACCTGCTGGGTTACCTGCAAAACATGCACCGTGTGGGGTCCTGAGGACCAAGTTTGAGGACCTATGATATAGGAGAGGTGCGCTGGACAGACCCACACACACTAGAAGATATTTTTCATAGATATGAGCGATAATGACTATTGTGAACGATCAAATCGTTCAGATCGTTCTAGTGTGTACACAGCAAACGATGCACGCGCTCGTGGTCGTTAGAAGCAGATTGTCAGTCGTCCATGCATACAGCTCAATTTCCTCAATCCCAGCAGAGCAGATCATTCATTGATCAAATCGTTTGTAAAAAAGCTCAGTGTGTACATCAATCTCGTTTGTCAGGGAGTTCAAGGGAAATTGCTCTTCTTCCACATTGTTCATCTTTCACATCTTTCAAGTCTTCTAGTGTGTATGGGCTTTAAGTGACAGAGCAGCGGCACAAATTCACTGCACATTACATCGCACAGAAGTGTCCGTTATTCACTTTACACCACATAGTAATACTCCTTAATCCTTATACACGTTACGTTAGACAACAGAGCCCTTATACATGTTACGCAAGACAACAGAGCCCTTATACATATTACACCAGACAGCAGAGCCCATATACATGTTACGCAAGACAGCAGAGCCCTTATACATGTTACGCAAGACAGCAGAGCCCTTATACACGTTACACCAGACAGCAGAGCCCTTATACACGTTACACCAGACAGCAGAGCCCTTATACACGTTACGCCACACAGCAGAGCCCTTATACACAGTTCACTAGACAGCAGAGCCCTTATACATATTACACCACACAAAAGAGCCCTTATACACATTACACCACATAAAAGAGCCCTTATACATATTAAGCCAATCAGCAGTAACCACACTATAACACATAAATGACACTCCGTTTAAATGTATATAGCTTCTTTTGGAAGAAGTAACTGGAGCTGTGCTATCACTGTATAGAAAAGAAGGTGTTGCAGCTGTCCCTACCTTTACGTATTAGCGGTGCCAGGATCCGAATGTTGTGGTCAATGTGATTTCTTCCTTAGGGCTGCAGAGTGCGGAAAGCCCCAAGAAGACAGCGATGTCCGGCTATGTTGGTCATGGCTCTCCTGTAGCCTAGTCTCCTGTTCAGTCTTCTCCCCCAACAGGTACTAGGAGTGTGTGGCGCCTACACTGCAGCGTTGACTTGCTTAGTCAACAGTATACAGAGACTTCACCGGTGGCACTGCAAATGTGGTGCGGGCCTTCAGCCAATTAGAGGCTAGCTTGCGGAGCAGCAACCAATCAGGAGTGGCTGCTCTTGATTGGTTGCCGGTCCACGAGCTCTGATTAGCTGGCGGATGGTGCCACTTTTGAAGTGCCACCGGTGATGTCTCTATCTCTATGGCTGCCCGCCAAGTAAATGGGCAGCACCATGCATATCACTGTCACCCGCCCCGCACCCGTCACCTCCCATTAATCCAACTCTGAAATGGAAGGCATTAGGGTGTGCCTGTGCACACAATGCACACCCCATGCGCACTCCTATGGTCGCGGGTGCAGCTAGTGGGGAGGGGGTTGTGAGGGGAGAGAATACAGAAGAGGGTAACCTGTGTATACAGGGCTGCCATCAGAAATTATGGGGCCAGGGACTGACAAAATAGACAGGGGCCCCTGTTGTCAGCCCAGGTAGCAAAACATACCCCACCGTACTGATGTACCATCCCAGTATTCCCTATGGATGTTTGAGAAAGAGCAAATCACACTGTGATATCAAACACTGGGCTCAATGTCAGAACATGGGTGCCCTGGCCTGGGCCAGCAGTTTTGCTATCCACGTGGACTTCTATGGGGAATAGTAACCTGTGGTGAGCAGGGCGAGCCCGCAAGGGTACACGTTTTAATGTTCTGAACAGGTTAATGATGTTTTGAAGCAGTTTAGTTATGCTAATCTAGGGGGTCCCATGTTCTGTACCTGAACCCAAACACTGTCCTACCACACAGCATATTCAGTGGCCGCACACTACTGCGATGTCAACCAGTGCCAAGCAGAGCCCAGAGTGAAAATTTCCTTTGTACCCCCTCTACAAAAAATGTAACATATCTCCATGTAGTGGAGCTGCTGCTGTACAGATGATGGAACTTGTAAGTAAGCATCGCCGCCTGTTGCATGTAGCAGCAGTGAGTTCCTCCTATACAGCATTCTCTCAGTGCTGCTCCAATTCAGTGTGGAAGCAGCCCGGAGGAATGAGGGAGATGCGGTCAAGATCCCACCGGATGGAATCCCGGCGGTTGGAATACCGACACCAGGATCCCGAACGGCACAATCCCGACACAATAAATTGGTGTGCCGAGCGGGCTGCGTTGCGCTCGCCCCCCTGTTGGGATTGTGCCAGTCGGGATCCCGGTGTCGGTATTCCGACCACCAGGATTCTGTCCGGCAGTATCTCGTACTGATCCCGAATGAGGATCTCCCGCCGAACTGCTTTCAACTTACACTGAAGTCAGAACGCGGCGACGGTTGATAAAACATGCTAGATGCCGAGGTGCGAGGCTCCTCTCCCTCCCTTTACTCTGCTCCTCCCAGAGTACCGGGTCGGTGCCTGAGAGAGGTCAGGCATGAGGTTCTCACTTGGGAGACTGAGCAGCATTAAAGCCGTGGGCTCTGCTGTTACTGATCGGACCGGGCAGCTGGAGTTGCAGACAGGAAAAGGCATAGGCTGCCTTGAAAATGACAAGCACAACCGCAACACTGCAGGTAGAAAACAGATTCCCCGTACCAGCACCGACCGTGAGCCAATCGCAGCTCACGGACCGGCAACTAATCAAGGCGGCTACTCGGATTGGCTGTGGGTCTGTGAGATGCGATTGACTTACGGTCGTCTCCAACTTTAAAATGTTGGCGCTAACTGATGTTCCACGGTCGGCTTCGGAGCCCCATCTCTGTTCGGGCCGGGACACAAATCCCTGCAGTCCCTCTTTAATGGCAGCCCTGTGTGTGTGTGTGGGGGGGGGGGGGGGGGGGTGTCACGGTTGCTGCGAATGGGGGGAGGGGGATTTAGGGCTCTGAGGGGAGAGATACAGGAGAGGGTAGTTTGTAATGGGGGGAGGGGGGTCGTGGGTGCCGTGAATGGAGGGGGAGGGGTGGGTTTGGGGCTCTGAGGGCAGAGATACAGGAGAGGATAGCCTGTGGGGGGGGGGGGGGTTAGTGGGTGCCGCGAATGGGGGGAGGGGTGGTTTGGGGCTCTGAGGGCAGAGATACAGGAGAGGATAGCCTGTGGGGGGGGGGAAGTTAGTGGGTGCCGCGAATGGGGGGAGGGGTGGTTTGGGGCTCTGAAGGGAGAGATACAGTAAAGGGTAGCCTGTGGGGGAGGGTCGTGGGTGCCATGAGTGGGGGGAGGGGTGGTTTGGGTCTCTGAAGGGAGGGATACAGTAAAGGGTAGCCTGTGGGGGAGGGTCGTGGGTGCCATGAGTGGGGGGAGGGGTGGTTTGGGTCTCTGAAGGGAGAGATACAGTAAAGGGTAGCCTGTGGGGGGAGGGGGGGGGGTCGTGGGTGCTGTGAATGGGGGGAGGGGTGGTCTGGGCCTCTGAAGGGAGAAATACTGGAAAGGGTAGCCTGTGCGGGGGAGGGGTGGGGAGGGAGGAGCTGCGAATGGGGGGCTCTGAGGGAAGAGATACAGGGGAGAGGGTAGCCTGTGGGGGAGGGGGGTTGTGGGTGCCACGAATTGGGGTGGGGTGGGTTTGGAATTCTGAGGGGAGAGATACAGGAGAGGGTAATCTGTGGGGAGAGTCGTGGGTGTTGTGAATGGGGGGAGGGGTGGTTTGGGGCTCTGAAGGGATATACAGGAGAAGGTAACCTGCGGGGGGAGTGGGGGTCGTGCATGCCGCGAATGGGGGGGGGGGTATGGGGCTCTGAGGGAAGAGATACTGGAGAGGGTAGCCTGTGGAGGAGGGGGGGGGGGGGTCGCGGGTGCCGCGAACGGGGGTGAGGGTGGTTTTGGCCTCTGAAGGGAGAGCTACAGGAGAGGGTCACCTGTGGGGAGAGAGGAGGAGACAAGCAGGCCTGGACTAGCGTGGCAGGAAGGAGAGAGAGCGGCCACTCACTGCAGTGCATGGCCATGTGTCAGTGACTGCTGCACTGTTCTGTCTGGGCGGGTGCCGGCCGGGGACTGGAGGAACTCTGTCTCATGGCTGCAGAAGCACTGAGCTCCTCCAAGCTGCTGTCTGTCTTTGATATGTCCTGACGGGCTGCCTATGCCTGTCGGGGATTATAGCAAATGTCACTCACGTGCCACTGGGGGCAGGGCCACATGCTGCATTCGGCCCCGCAATCCTGCTGGCCTTCCGGGGAACTCCCCGGTGACTTTAATGGCCAATCCGGCCCTGAGTGCCCTAGTTTACTTACTGCAATATAGTAGTGTCTTAGTTAATGTTATCCCCATAGAACTGCCATGGATTATTTTATAGACCATAGTATGTCACATTGTTGTAGGTCTGCCAGTACAAATTATACAATACAGTACCCCTAATTCACATTACTACATACAGTGTGCACAGTTCATATTATGCCACATTAAAGTGCCCCCAGTTCATATTATTTCACACTATGGTACCTCCACTTCATTTTGGGCCACATTGCAGTGCCCCTGTTCATATCATTACATATAACATTATAATGCCCTCCAGTTCATTTTATACCACAGTAGAATGAGCAGGTCCAGGGATGTAACTAGATATATTGTAGGATGAAAGGCAAAAGTTGTAAGGGCCCCTATGTACCACCCAATGGTTGAAAATGTATACAACACATGTAACTTTGACAGAGGAGATGGGCCCCTCTCAGCTCTGGGCCCCATAGCAGCTGCACTCCCTGCACCTATGGAAGCTATGGCCTTAGCGCTGCCACTTCACCTGATGGGGTGCTCCCACTAGTCACTACAATACACATATTAACCCCAGTTAGCTGCTGGTGGTTTGGCACCTATTCCTGATTTCAGTGCTCCATTGGCATTGCCATGTTGGATTAATCCGCTGAATCTGGTTATCAAAAAGTGTATGCCTTGTCTTGCTCCATGGAAGATGGTTGTTTCATATTACCACAAAATCATTCCAGGGTTAAGACTTTCATCACTGTGAGTCTTCGCAAAATAAACCTCTGGACTGGGCTTATGTATTTCAATTTGCTGGTCACAATGGCATGCACAAGACCCAAGAATTACTTTAGCAAATTTACTGGTGGCTCACATTACCTAAAGATGTAAAAGAGTATGGGTCAGCATGTCCTACACATGCTCAAAATAAACCTTTGCAGCAAGCTCCATCAGGCCCCTTGATTTCCCTATCCTGCATATTCCCTAGAACCATATACAGTATCTATGGACTTTAACACATATTTGCCACCTTCCAATCATTACACAACTATTTGGGTCATATTTCACCACTTTTCCAAAATGTCCCACTTTGTCCCTTCATGAGGACTTTCTTCAGCTCTTGTTCTGGCTCAATTATTTATTAAAGAAATATTTAATCTACATGGATGTCCGGAGGAGATTATTTCAGATCGCGGAGCTTAGTTTGTGGCAAAGTTCTAGCATTCGCTTTGTTCTGCTTTTCAAGTCAAATTCAAGTTCTCTGCATACAGTACCATCCATAAACGAATGGTCAGACTGAGAGAGTAAATTAAAACTTAATAGCTCTCCTACGAGCCTATGTATACTCCTACCAAGAAGGCTGGTCCGAGTTGTTACCCTGGCTTGAGTTCGCACATAGCAATCATTACCATACTTCATCTAAATCATCTCCATTTTACACCTTTTAAGGACTCCATCTCAAGTTCCAGTGTGTTCACCACTTCTAGCAGCCCCAATTCCGCTTCTGAGTCTACACTTAATAAATTTGCTGAAAATTTACAAAAGTTCATACTGCTCTCTTTCATGCTTCCAAGCGTTACAAATTGTTTTCTGACAAGAAAAGACAAGCCATTACTGAGACTGTGTTTTTTCTATGAAGTTTGCACCTCAGTTCATTAGTCTTTACCAAATTTCTTAAGTCATTAATCCTGTGGCATACAAGTTACAGTTACCACCACATCTTTGGGTTCCCAGTGCCTACCACATTTCTCTACTCAAGCCTGTAATCATCAGTTGGTTTCATTCTGGCATTTTCAAGTCTCCTTGTGTACAAAAGCAATGAGTGGTAGAATATAATGCCAAGATTATTGTGTATTCTTGTTGTCATCAAGGTCATCTCCAGTATTTAATTGACTTGAAAGGGCTATGGTCCTGAAGAGTGGGCTTCTATCAATGTCACAGATGGTCATGCTTTACTATTCCGTAGATTTCATCAGTACTTTATTACAAACCACAGCGGTGTCCAGTGGCCACCCATAAGGAGGGGTGGGGGTAAAGTTATACAATGGACTCTGATTTCCTCTTACCACACCCAGCTTTACCTGCTGCTCGCCACTACAGTAAATATAAACATATTGGGGCCGATTCAAATGTTTTTTCCGCGGCTGCCACTAGAGGGCACCCAGTGATAGCAATTCAGTTGTTCTGCCATTTGGGCACCCAGCGGTCGTGGAGGACACATTTTTTCTTGCAGCCTTCTGAGGCGCGAGAAAAATATGTGTAAACTTGGCACTTTGGGTGTCCATATGGTTTTTGGTCATACAAAGCAGGGAGTTGAGACAGCTAAACCCTGTCTGTTTGGGAGCAACATGCACAATGGTCATGGGCGCCCTAACACAATTTAATTAGAGTTCAGTGCTGCATGGGCGTCACCATGTTGAATTGATCAGCTGACTCTGTTTTCTCCCAATCAATGACGGGCTAGCTTTCACCTGACCAGAGGCCCCAATGACTGATTGAGTGCCCTATTTAAACCTCTCACTTGCATCTGCTCATTGCCACACAATTTGGGGTATATTTACTAAGGTCCCGATTTTGACAGAGATGGTGTTTTTTCTTCAAAGTGTCATCTCGGGAATTTACTAAACTCAAATCTCGGCAGTGATGAGGGCATTCGTATTTTTTTGGAAGTCAAAGAAAAAAAATACGAATGAATACACCATCGGTCAAATACGACTGTTTTTTGAAACAACTCGGTAATTTACTAAAAAGTGTATTTCACGAACACTGCGAGCAATAGCCAAACACTGCCGTGAAAAAATACAAATCGTAAAAAAAAGCAAATTTAAAACAGACCTGCTTTTTTTTACCGTGTTCTGATAGGCATGCACGGATGCATGAGATCCGTGCATGTTTATCAGTGGGAAGGGGTGGGAAAGTGTTACATTTTCTGGAAAAAAATGCGTGGGGTCCCCCCTCCTAAGCAAAACCAGCCTCGGGCCCTTTGAGCCGGACCTGGTTGAAAAAATATGGGAAAAAAGTCAGGGGTTCCCCCATATTTAATCAACCAGCACCGGGCTCTGCGCCTGGTCCTGGTTCCAAAAATACGGGGGACAAAAAGCGTAGGGGTCCCCCGTATTTTTGAAACCAGCACCGGGCTCCACTAGCCAGGTACATAATGCCACAGCCGGGGTACACTTTTATCTAGGTCCCTGCGGCCCTGGCATTACATACCCAACTAGTCACCCCTGGCCGGGGTACCCTAGAGAAGTGGGAACCCCTTAGATCAAGGGGTCCCCCCCCTCCAGCCACCCAAGGGCCAGGGGTGAAGCCCGAGGCTGTCCCCCCCATCCAAGGGCGGCGGATGGGGGGCTGATAGCCTTTTGAAATAAATGTGAATATTGTTTTTAGTAGCAGTACTACAAGTCCCAGCAAGCCTCCCCCGCAAGCTGGTACTTGGAGAACCACAAGTACCAGGATGGGGTGGAAAACCGGGCCCGCTGGTACCTGTAGTACTACTACTAAAAAAAAATACCCCAAAAAAACAGGACACACACACCGTGACAGTATAAGTTTATTACATACATGCACACCTCCAAACATACATACTTACCTATGTTCACACGAGGCTCGGTCCTCTTCTCCATGTAGAATCCTAGGGGTACCTGTGAAAAAATTATACTCACATAATCCAGTGTACCTTCTGTTCTTTGTATAATCCACGTACTTGGCAAAACAAAAAAAAACGGAAACCCGACCACGCACTGAAAGGGGTCCCATGTTTACACATGGGACCCCTTTCCCCGACTGCCAGGACCCCCCCTGACTCCCTGACTCCTGTCAAAGAGGGTCCCTTCAGCCAATCAGGGAGCGCCACGTCGTGGCACTCTCCTGATTGGCTGTGTGCTCCTGTAGTGTCTGTCAGGCTGCACACGGCAGAGATACAATGTTGCGCCTATGCGCTCCATTGTATCCAATGGTGGGAACTTTGCGGTCAGCGGTTGACCGAAAGTAACCTCACCGCTGACCGCAAAGTTCCCACCATTGGATACAATGGAGCGCATAGGCGCAACATTGTATCTCTGCCGTGTGCAGCCTGACAGACACTACAGGAGCACACAGCCAATCAGGAGAGTGCCACGACGTGGCGCTCCCTGATTGGCTGAAGGGACCCTCTTTGACAGGAGTCAGGGGGGGTCCTGGCAGTCGGAGAAAGGGGTCCCATGTGTAAACATGGGACCCCTTTCAGTGTCTGGTCGGGTTTCCGTTTTTTTTGTTTTGCCAAGTACGTGGATTATACAAAGAACAGAAGGTACACTGGATTATGTGAGTATAATTTTTTTCACAGGTACCCCTAGGATTCTACATGGAGAAGAGGACCGAGCCTCGTGTGAACATAGGTAAGTATGTATGTTTGGAGGTGTGCATGTATGTAATAAACTTATACTGTCACGGTGTGTGTGTCCTGTTTTTTTGGGGTATTTTTTTAGTAGTAGTACTACAGGTACCAGCGGGCCCGGTTTTCCACCGCATGCTGGTACTTGTGGTTCTCCAAGTACCAGCTTGCGGGGGAGGCTTGCTGGGACTTGTAGTACTGCTACTAAAAACAATATTCACATTTTTTTTCAAAAGGCTATCAGCCCCCCATCCACCGCCCTTGGATAGGGGGACAGCCTCTGGCTTCACCCCTGGCCCTTGGGTGGCTGGAGGGGGGGACCCCTTGATTTAAGGGGTTCCCACTCCTCCAGGGTACCCCGGCCAGGGGTGACTAGTTGGGTATGTAATGCCAGGGCCGCAGGGACCTAGATAAGTGTCCCCCGGCTGTGGCATTATGTACCTGGCTAGTGGAGCCCGGTGCTGGTTTCAAAAATACGGGGGACCCCTACGCTTTTTGTCCCCCGTATTTTTGGAACCAGGAACAGGCGCAGAGCCTGGTGCTGGTTGATTAAATATGGGGGAACCCCTGACATTTTTCCCCCCATATTTTTGTCAACCAGGTCCGGCTCAAAGAGCCCGAGGCTGGTTTAGCTTAGGGGGGGGGACCCCATGTATTTTTTTTAATGATTTGTAACCATGTTATTTTTTATACGAAAGGTGCACAATGAAGCCCTGCACGGATCTCACAGATCCGGCCGAGATTCATTGTGTTAATGTCGGCAGTGTTTTACTATTCACTCCCGTAAAACACTGCCAAAAAATACGAATGACATCGACATCGGAAAACACGAAAATGCAGAATACGACAGCTTAGTACATTAGTCGTAATAAATTCAAAAAATTGCAAATTTACACTTGCGATGTCATTCGTGTTTGAACTTTAACCTCATTCTGAAAAATACGAATTTTAGTAAATATACCCCTTTGTATCTTACCTGTTCCTGTTTCCACTATCAGTAGCTCCTTTTCCTGATTCCTGGTTTGAGTGTTGAATCTATCATCTGGTGAACATTCAGCTGTGCACGCTGTAGTTCTGTTCCCTCTTCCAGTTTCTCCTAACTTGCTACTGCCTGCAATCCAGTGCAGTCCCTCACTGCGAATCATCTCCAGCCTCCACGCTTGTGCAATTAACCTTTGCTATCCTGTGCAGTTCCAGACTGCTTATTATCTCAAAGTCAGTACCTGCATGCATTATCATTTAACCTACAGCATGCCCATTCATTACCTGTGTGCATTATTACTCTTAATCTACAGAGTGCACATCCTACACCCAGGCCCGGTGACAGGGGGGGGTCAAAGGGGACACCAGTATCGGGCCATCATCGCTGCACTAGCTCTTCCTACTCTCTTACCGCCGAGGCAAGGGGCATATTGAGCCCGGCCCCAGCATGAGTGTACACAAACTCCAGTCCGGTCACAATGATAGTGTAACAGACTCGGTCAGTCATGAGGGCATTTACAGACATCAGCAGCCCTCAGACCTACCCGCTGTCTCTACAGACATGAGAGACTCACACTTTGGCTTTGGTGAATCCCTCCTGGGTCCTGGCACCATCACCACAGCCTGCAATTATTTTTTTTGTCAAAATGTAAATCACTTCAACTATGTGTATATGTGTATGTACAAATGCACGTCAGCACAGGAATCCCTCCCACCAACGGCCGGGCGTGAGCAGCGAGCGTCCACACCGGGCGATATGCATCTTATAAAAGGTATGATTAACACGGTTGTTTGATATGTTTCCTGCACTTGCACTTAATCAGACGTCCTGACGAAAAGGCCTGCGTGCCTTGAAACGTTGATGACGCTTATGACAACTATGATGTATATTTAATACACTAATCCTTATTTATGGAATTGGGGAGTGCCGCCTCGTTTTTTTTTTTTCCACAAAGACACTGGTAACTATCAATTGATTTTTGGGAAGGCACCCCTGTGAGTTGCACCTGTTTATCCGGAGTGCCAAGCTAATTGCCTATATATGTATATATATATATATATATATATATATTGTACACATACATGCACATACACACACATAAGTGCATGTATGCAGTATATGTGTGTGTGTGTATATATATATATATATATATATATATATATACACACACACACACACACACACACGTGTGTATGTATATTATATATATACGGTATATAATATGTATACAATACATAAATATATATGTTCTTTATTACATATATATATACTGTATATATGTGTGTGTATGCAGGGATGTTTGGTGGAGGTTGGGGGTCGAATATGGTTGGGGGGGCCCAGTGATGACAACAAGGCCCCAAGATTTCTGTTGCCGGACCTGCCTACACCTGCGTACATTATTATTTGGTATGCAGAGGGTACAACCTATACCATTGTGTGACTACATACCCTCACCAGCAGAGCCTACTCCTTTACATTTGAGTGCAAGGACTACCAGCAAGTTCTTGTTTCCATTGCAGGGCGAGATATCAGTCACTCTCAGTTTAGGGTCTCATTCTGACTTCATTATGAGTTCAGTTCCTATGCACTAGATTGCTTCTGTGATACTTCTGTATGAAGAAGAGCACCTAACTTATTTTTTTTCTCCAGGCCCAACCAGTCTTGCCCTGTGGTCACAGTCCAGTGCCCAAACAAAATACAAACCCTTACAAAGGCTTTCTTGCAAGCTCACAACTGACAAAACTTGCGAGTTGGGGAAAAATTTGCCGGAGATGCTGGGCTGCCCTCAGAGACTAGTCTACCTGCACAGGGCACACTGCCGTCTCCTACTCTGTGAAAAGAGCTGAGTGCTGCAGGTAATGTTACAGTGCAGCACCCGACTCCCTGCCATTGGAGAGAATTCTGCATTCTGGAGGGGTGACACCCGGGTGCAGCCAGCACCCCCCTGTGATGCCACTTTGTCTATGTGTGTGTACAGACTGTAAGCTCCGCTGTGGCAGCGACTGATGTAAATGGCCAAATATTCTCTGTAAAGTGCTGTGGAATATGTGTGTGCTATATAACTAAATGTCCCCAGCGCTGTCTTAATTATTATTTTTCTCTTCACCTGTCTCTCTTCAGTGCTACCCATCTTTTTCTCTTCCTTTCTCTCCTCCTCTTCCTCCATATTGCTCTTTCCCCTCATTTGTCTATTTCTCTTATCAACACTTGGTTTAATTTGATAGATAATCTTTAGCATTGATTTTTTTTAATCTTTACTATTGTATCTTTTGGACATCTCACCTTTTTTTCTAAAGTGCTTTTTTCTTCTTTATATTTGGCCTTTGCATTCCTGTGTGACTATTTCCTTTTTTTCTATACTGTTATACATTTTTGGTTGTGGATTATGTTGTGATGCTATTACTCGATCTTCTGGAGTGTCTTTGTTTTCATTGACACAAGTGTGGAGGGTCACAGTCCAGACCAACTGTCATTAAATTTTAATGGCTGACATTTTTTTTTTCACTGTCCAGTTTTAGATATGTGTGTATTTTGATTTGTGTGTAATATATATATAGATACCAGTAAAGTGACCAGTCATATGTCGGGTCATGTCAGTATACCACCCCCCTCACTGTGACCCCCCCCCCCCCCCCCAAATCTGTTCACTGCTCGGTCTTTCTCTTACACTGCTCCCTCTCTGTCTGCTGCTCTGTCCCTCTGCACCTCCCTCGCACACTCTTTCTTCTCTTCCCTACACCACTTTGTCCCCTCAGTCCTCATTGCTCTGTGTGTTCTCTCCATCTGCCGGTCAAACATCACCACATGCCATCACTCAACCCTTACATGATCATTACATTTATGAGGTAGACAATAAAAGTTAAGTTTTATGTATATTTACACACACGAGAATACCCCCAAACAAGTGTCTGCTATCTCTTCCTTATCCAAATGAGCGTTTCTCTGACTTACTGGGAGCACCGGCGGAACAACACAATAAAACAAAAAAATTGTGAAGGTAATTATCAACATGAGAGAAGTCTAATGAGTTAACATATCCGGCCACACACCAGTACAACTTACTACTATTTAGTAAACAAAACTTGTGCACACTACCGCCCCCCCCTTTTTTCCAACCGGAATACTCATCACATCTCACAGATTTCACCACATATAAAAATGTTCACAGAAATCAAAATCAGAGTAGTTCTGAAGTGGGTAGAAAAGAAAAGAAAGATTGTAAAGTGCCAAAACCTCAACATGCACCTTACACACCCTCATATCTATCCACCAGGGACGTGCGGTGAGGTGAATGGCTGAGGAGTACCACAGCCAGATTTACACACAATATATGAGCCCAAGAGTTCACATGGGCATTATACACAGGTGCAGCAGTATATACTGCTGGAAATGTGGTGAGTTTTGATAAGAGACGTGCAGAAAAGATAGGCTGCCTCACCTGCCATATACTTTTTATTCCAGAGTTTTGACTATGAAAATTATAAGAATAATGCAAAGAAGATATTTCTAATATATTCTTTGTATTTTTCATTTACTTTATATAGTCAAATCTCTGGTGCATACATTAGTATGACAGGAAAGTTTCTGCTCACCTGCCTCACCCAACTGTACGTCACTGCTATCCACATGCTCTATCATCTACCCACATGTAATCACGTGCATGTCATACCTGAACAGTTGCTATAACATATGACCACATTCCCCTTACATGCCACCATACGCTCCTAGATGCCATTATACATCTTACAACGCCTCTTTACATGGCCATCAGAATTCCCCACATGCCCTTTCATGCCATCAGATCTCCATACCATTAGATCTACCCACATATGATCAGACTACCAACGTACCATCAGATCCCCCTCACATACCATCAGAACCACCCCTTGATTTCAGACCCTCCTAAATCCCTATATATGCCTATCAAATATCCCCAAATTACCTTTCTATGCCCATCATATGTACTCATTTGCCCCTTATATGCCATAAGATATTCCCAAAGGACCTCTTTCCTCTACTCCACTTACAATTGCCACTGGTTTCTGTGCAAAGAGCAGAATAGCAGGCTATCACACTTTCCTCCTACTCCAGCCAAAATAGAAGGCTTCATATGATTAAATCAGCAATAGATCAACACTGTGGAGAACTCTGTGTGTAGGAACATAGGGGGTAATTCCAAGTTGATCGCAGCAGGACATTTTTTAGCAACTGGGCAAAACCATGTGCACTGCAGGGGAGGCAGATATAACATTTGCAGAGAGAGTTAGATTTGGGTGGGGTGTGTTCAATCTGCAATTTAATTTGCAGTGTAAAAATAAAGCAGCCAGTATTTACCCTGAACAGAAACAATATAACCCACCCAAATCTAACTCTCTCTGCAGATGTTATATCTGCCTCCCCTGCAGTGCACATGGTTTTGCCCAACTGCTAAAAAATTTCCTGCTGCGATCAACTTGGAATTACCCCCATAATCAGCATTAACCATTGCATCATACCGCCTACACCCTCGTTTCACCTCCTCCATTTAGCCAGGAAGAACTTAATATGAAAAAAAAAAAAACCGATGGCAGTGGGCACAGGTGAGCCCCCTCTGTCTTACTGGGCTCTAGGTGAATGCATGTACATACCACATTCACAAAACCCCAACTTTGTATTTCCCTTATGAATCCTTTTGCTGAAGTGGTTATATTTTGATGATATTCAGCACAAACTTATTTTTGTGATTAATCAATAAAAGTTTCAAGCTACACTAAGCTTCAGGTTTTTATTAGAGATGAGCGCCTGAAATTTTTCGGGTTTTGTGTTTTGGTTTTGGGTTCGGTTCCGCGGCCGTGTTTTGGGTTCGAACGCGTTTTGGCAAAACCTCACCGAATTTTTTTTGTCGGATTCGGGTGTGTTTTGGATTCGGGTGTTTTTTTCAAAAAACACTAAAAAACAGCTTAAATCATAGAATTTGGGGGTCATTTTGATCCCAAAGTATTATTAACCTCAAAAACCATAATTTACACTCATTTTCAGTCTATTCTGAATACCTCACACCTCACAATATTATTTTTAGTCCTAAAATTTGCACCGAGGTCGCTGTGTGAGTAAGATAAGCGACCCTAGTGGCCGACACAAACACCGGGCCCATCTAGGAGTGGCACTGCAGTGTCACGCAGGATGTCCCTTCCAAAAAACCCTCCCCAAACAGCACATGACGCAAAGAAAAAAAGAGGCGCAATGAGGTAGCTGTGTGAGTAAGATTAGCGACCCTAGTGGCCGACACAAACACCGGGCCCATCTAGGAGTGGCACTGCAGTGTCACGCAGGATGGCCCTTCCAAAAAACCCTCCCCAAACAGCACATGACGCAAAGAAAAAAAGAGGCGCAATGAGGTAGCTGTGTGAGTAAGATTAGCGACCCTAGTGGCCGACACAAACACCGGGCCCATCTAGGAGTGGCACTGCAGTGTACATACAATTATGGACGGGCTGCCGAGTGCCGACACAGAGGTAGCCACAGCCGTGAACTACCGCACTGTACTGTGTCTGCTGCTAATATATAGACTGGTTGATAAAGAGATAGTATACTCGTAACTAGTATGTATGTATAAAGAAAGAAAAAAAAACCACGGTTAGGTGGTATATACAATTATGGACGGGCTGCCGAGTGCCGACACAGAGGTAGCCACAGCCGTGAACTACCGCACTGTACTGTGTCTGCTGCTAATATAGACTGGTTGATAAAGAGATAGTATACTCGTAACTAGTATGTATGTATAAAGAAAGAAAAAAAAACCACGGTTAGGTGGTATATACAATTATGGACGGGCTGCCGAGTGCCGACACAGAGGTAGCCACAGCCGTGAACTACCGCACTGTACTGTGTCTGCTGCTAATATATAGACTGGTTGATAAAGAGATAGTATACTCGTAACTAGTATGTATGTATAAAGAAAGAAAAAAAAACCACGGTTAGGTCACTGGTATATACAATTATGGACGGGCTGCGGAGTGCCGACACAGAGGTAGCCACAGCCGTGAACTACCGCACTGTACTGTGTCTGCTGCTAATATATAGACTGGTTGATAAAGAGATAGTATACTCGTAACTAGTATGTATGTATAAAGAAAGAAAAAAAAACCACGGTTAGGTGGTATATACAATTATGGACGGGCTGCCGAGTGCCGACACAGAGGTAGCCACAGCCGTGAACTACCGCACTGTACTGTGTCTGCTGCTAATATATAGACTGGTTGATAAAGAGATAGTATACTCGTAACTAGTATGTATGTATAAAGAAAGAAAAAAAAACCACGGTTAGGTCACTGGTATATACAATTATGGACGGGGTGCCGAGTGCCGACACAGAGGTAGCCACAGCCGTGAACTACCGCACTGTACTGTGTCTGCTGCTAATATATAGACTGGTTGATAAAGAGATAGTATACTCGTAACTAGTATGTATGTATAAAGAAAGAAAAAAAAAACCACGGTTAGGTCACTGGTATATACAATTATGGACGGGCTGCGGAGTGCCGACACAGAGGTAGCCACAGCCGTGAACTACCGCACTGTACTGTGTCTGCTGCTAATATATAGACTGGTTGATAAAGAGATAGTATACTCGTAACTAGTATGTATGTATAAAGAAAGAAAAAAAAACCACGGTTAGGTGGTATATACAATTATGGACGGGCTGCCGAGTGCCGACACAGAGGTAGCCACAGCCGTGAACTACCGCACTGTACTGTGTCTGCTGCTAATATATAGACTGGTTGATAAAGAGATAGTATACAATACTACTAATATACTGGTGGTCAGGCACTGGTCACCACTAGTCACACTGGCAGTGGCACTCCTGCAGCAAAAGTGTGCACTGTTTAATTTTAATATAATATTATTTATCATGTACTCCTGGCTCCTGCTATAACAACCTGCAGTGCTCCCCAGTCTCCCCCACAATTATAAGCTTTATATACAATACATTGATGTGCAGCACACTGGGCTGAGCAGTGCACACAGACTGAGTCACTGTGTGACTGTGTATCGTTTTTTTCAGGCAGAGAACGGATATATTAAATAAAACAAACAACTGCACTGTCTCTGGTGGTCACTGGTCACTGTGGTCGTCAGTCACTAAACTCTGTCTGCACTCTGCACTCTCTTCTAATCTACAGTATCACAGCAATCTCTCTCTCTCTCTCTCTTCTAAATCTAATCTAAATGGAGAGGACGCCAGCCACGTCCTCTCCCTATCAATCTCAATGCACGTGTGAAAATGGCGGCGACGCGCGGCTCCTTATATAGAATCCGAGTCTCGCGAGAATCCGACAGCGTCATGATGACGTTCGGGCGCGCTCGGGTTAACCGAGCAAGGCGGGAAGATCCGAGTCGCTCGGACCCGTGAAAAAAAAAGTGAAGTTCGTGCGGGTTCGGATTCAAAGAAACCGAACCCGCTCATCTCTAGTTTTTATGCCCAAAATTTAAAAGGGTAATGATTTTTCTAGTAAAACACAGTTAGTAAAAGCATTGCCCTTTTAAATTTTGGGTATAAACACAATCTGTTTTATAACCTGAAGCCTACTAAATAAACCCTTTGGATTCATGAATAAAAGTTGTACAGATTCAGTCATGAGGCCTAATTCAGATCTGATCACTGGGCTGCTAATTTTGCTATCCTGCGATCAGATAGTCACCGCCTACAGGGGAAGTGTATTTTCGCTGTGCAAGTGTGCGTTCCTATGTGTAGCAGAGCTGCTCAAAATCAGTTTGTGCAGTCTCTGCGCAGCCCAGGACTTACTCTTCCAGTGCAATTGAATCCTGCTGATCAGGGCCGGAGCTGACGTCAGACACCCTCCCTGAAAACGCTTGTGCCCGTCTGCGTTTTTCCAGACACTCCCTGAAAACGGTCAGTTGCCACTCACGAATGGCCTCTTCCTGTCAATCACCTTGCGAACGCCCGTGTGAATGGATCCTTCGCACCATCCTGTCGCTGACCGCCAATGCCCGTTGTAGCTGCCCAACGTGCCTGCGCATTGTGGCTCAGACGTATGCACAGTTCGGATCTGATCGCCCTCTGTGCGAAAACGCACAGCAGCAATCAGATCTGAATTAGGCCCATGACTCAGAGGCACACTGGATAAAAGCGTAAAATCTTAATTTTCTTCTACTTATCAAACAGTCCATGTACATTCCAGGTACAAAATTACCTCAAGACTAACATGGGTTGATCTGAGATCAAAGCTTGATTTTTCCACATCCTGAGTCAGAGGTGGACGTAGAAGTGGGTGAGACTGTTGGTGGGCACCCATCTGCGAGTTTATGCAAAAGGTGCTATAAAGTCCTTCCCTTGTGTACATCCATGCATCCTGATTTGCAAGGACTGAGACACCCACTGTCAGCATCCATAAACGCTGAAATTCAAATTGGCATATCTTCAGACGCACCATTGAAACTTGCACTAGCCCTATGGCAGGTGCAGTTTCTCCTTCTAAGTATGGCCTCCTGTGTGAGTGGTTGAGCATCTATGTACACAACCACTTTGACTGGTATTTTTGCATTAAGGTCCTAATTCAGTAAGGATAGCAAATTCTACTAATTAGCAGAATTTGCTATCCTTTTTCTTGCATGCTGGGGGCCGCCCATCGCTGGGCAAGGCCGCCCAGCATGCTGACCGGTGCTTCTTCCCCCTTGATGAAGCAGAATTGCGATCACTCCGCAATTCTGCTTCATCGTAGAAATTACTGATGGCTCCTGCCGGCGCAGCTTAGCTGGACCCGCAGGAGCCCTGCAGCCGTGATCACGCCCACGACACGTCGCCGTTTGGCCGCCTCCACCCCCCGTTTGCACTGCACCGCCCTCGCAACGCTCCGTCTCTTCCCTGGAAATGGAGCGTTGCCCCCGCCCGCCTGTCAGGCAGAGGCGATCACATTTTATGCTGCCTGCCCTCAGAAAGTGCGGGCACATGTGCAGGATGGGCGCTGCGCATGCTCCAGTGGGGCAATCGTAAAAATTCTGGTTGGATCACAATTTCCAAACTGAATTAGCCCCTATATATTGTCATGACAGAACTTGTTGGGCCCTGTACTTTGGGCCTAATTCAGATCTGATCGCAGAAGCAAATTTATTAGCTAATGGGCAAAACCATGTGCACTGCAGGGGGAGCAGATATAACATGTGCAGAGAGAGTTAGATTTGGGTGGGGTGTGTTCAAACTGAAATCTAAATTGCAGTATAAAAATAAAGCAGCACAGAAACAAAATAACCCACCCAAATCTCTGCACATGTTATATCTGCCACCCCTACAGTGCACATGGTTTTGCCCATTAGCTAACACATTTGCTGCTGTGATCAGATCTGAATTAAGTCCCATGTGCACTGCAGGCATAGCCAGATTAAGGGTGGGGGGGGGGGGGATGCAGGGCATACTGTACCCCGGGCCCCCCTTTGTCAGGGGGCTCCCTGTCCAGATCACACTGACATCACTAGCTTTACCTCTTAAGCAGCAGCAGCAGAACCAGCAGCCAGAATGCGAGCAGGACAGTATGTAGTGCTGGTAGAGACACAGGATTATCATGTTTCATGAACTACCGACAGAGCTTTCTGACCAGAGGAGAGATGGGAGGGTGGAGAGAGCAGCAACTGACACAGGGATCCCAGCTTCTCCTCCTCCCTGCCTGGGTGTCTGAGTCCTGTAAACTGTAATGGAACTAAACCATTTGGGTCTAGAGATAGAGACACACACAGAGAGTCCTCCCGAGTCTTATCCCAGTGTGTAAGTAGTACAGAGGCTGCTGCTATTCTTGCATGTGGCAAGATAAATAATTTATTTTTCTATGTGTATTTTAAGGTTAAGTTGTCTTTGTTCTACTACAAGAAAAGTTTTTAAAATAGTTGTCTATCATTTAGATGGAGCTATAAACACTACCCAGGCATTATCAAACTATTAGTTCAAACTAATATATCCCATTGGTTTAAATTTAATATACACAATCTATTCCTTCCACCATGACCCATTCCAGGTGGGACAAAATGCTCTTTACCTGGGCTTCCTTCTTCATTTATGATTGCAATCACCTGTGTTGAAGTTCCTTTCTTACCAATTAAATAGTTCAACACAGGTGACGCCAATCATATATATTAAGTGGGAAGTCCAGAGGTAGAGAGAATTTTGTCCCTCCTGGAATGGGACATGTTGGGAGGAATGCACAATTTAATATACATCCCCCACCATCCATCGAGGCCCCCCTGTCTTAAGTGCCCCGGGCACCCCCAAGGCTTAATCTGGCCCTGACTGCAGGTGGGGTAGATATAACATGTACAGAGAGAGTTAGATTTGGGTAGGGTGTGTTCAAACTGAAATCTAAATTGCAGTGTAAAAATAAAGCAGCCAGTATTTACCCTGCACAGAAACAAAATAACCCACCCAAATCTAACTCTCTCTGCAAATGTTATATCTGCCCCCCCCCCCCCCTGTAGTGCACATGGTTTTGCCCAACTGCTAACAAATTTGCTGCTGCGATCAACTCTGAATTACCACCTAAGTGTATTACACATGCACATACTGTATTGTGTGGGTATAACACTTCTTGCTTCACCTCTACCGAGGCAAAGCAGGAAGCAGCAGTGCCAAGATGTGTTAACATATTGGATGCTGAAGTACGGGAGTGAAAACTTCCTCTTCCAATGATCGCTGCCATATCCCCCAAAGGGCATCAGCCTAGTGCTGTGTCTCTCCCCCTGCTGACTCACTGGGCATGCGAGAGCGAGAGGACAATATACAGAGCTACTGTACAGTACAACCCAATAAATGTAGCAATATGATTTTGCTGTCTGTTGAAAAATATATGGAGTAAGAGACTTGTTTCATTCCAACATGGGATCGGATGAGAGGGGTGTTCTAATTAAAGCCAAAGTTGTTTGGCAGAAAATATTTAAATGGACGGTTATCACAATAGGTATTTTACTTACTTCTAACTAGCACAGGGGAATGTATATGCAGAACATAGTTTTATATTACCCCTTTCTACAGACTACAAGCAAAACCAGTGTCTTGTCTGCTCTTTTTTTGTAATTTCTGTCCTTTGCAGTTTGCATACTTTACCACATGCCAGTGATGTCATACCTCACTCCAATTATGTCACATATACTGTATTTATTGCCACTAGGTAAGGCTCTCTCCAGGATTCTTAATCGGAAAAGGTTATATCACACCTCATGTAGACTGATAGTAGAGATCTTGGAGTAAATATATGTTAATAGTTGAATGATGCCCTCAAATTAACTAGCGCCATCAACGATCATGCAATAGGTACATTCATTAACAACTACTGTATGAACTGTTTCAGCAGGTAGTGAAGTACTTACAACATGGTTTATGCTGTCATGGGTTGAGCGCTGTCCAGGGTTCGTGGTAGTTTTAATCAGTCACTGGATGAAATGGACATCTTAGTTCGTTGATTTTCCCAGGTTTCAAATTGATTATTCTCCTGTAGATATAACCTCAGATTACCATGACAAGTATAATTCCTGAAGAATAGGAAATTAATGGCCTGGAAAATTTTATCTAATCTCCTATATATTAGCCCAGATCTGTGACTTTGTGACTCATTTGCTAACGCTGGGTGGAGTCACAATGCTGGGCGGAGACGAGCCACAGATCTGCCCTAATATATAGGAGATATAGGAGAGTAGGATAACTCCTATATATTAGCCCAGATCTGTGACTTTGTGACTCATTTGCTAACGCTGGGTGGAGTCACAATGCTGGGCGGAGACAAGTCACAGATCTGCCCTAATATATAGGAGATATAGGAGAGTAGGATAATACATTGGAGAGGAGGATATATCGATAATAGCTGAATACTAGGCAAAATAGATATAATTAGTGAGTGAGTGCAGGAGATTGTGCGGAGACAGCAGCAGCGCCAGCTGAGCAGGTGAAAGCTCCTTCCAAACCCCGCCCCTCCCCCCGCCAACCATTGGACAGTTGGCGGAAGGCCGCGCTGTGATTGGCCACCCCTGCAACTAGCAGTGAAATGATTAACACCTGCTGGGTCCCTGCTCACACAGCAAGACGCTGCCGGACACTACGCTGCCAAGCATCTGACACAGATCCACTCCCGCCCCCCCGTCCCCGCTGTATGGAGGGAGCTGGGGATGCTCTGTAGCACACCTGCACGGATCCTGTGCTGCGGTTAGGAGGGCGGCTGAGCACGGCCACAGATTGAGGCCGCCTCCCACCGCTGCGGCCGCGGCTGCGGCCACCGCTACTCCCGAATCCCCTCTCACTGTCAGCTACCGGAGGCGCACCCACTGTCACTGGGCGGCACGCTCCCTCTCATCACCTGCTGCAGACTAGCCACGACCCCGCCTCTGAGCCCCTGCCGCCGTTACCCGGACAGCAGGAGCAGCACCAGCAGCAAGTAAGCAGCAAGCAACTACTGTTGCTCCAGGAGATTGTGTGTGTGCTGTCTGGGGTATAGAGTGCGTGCATGGGGTATGTGGACAGTGTCTCACGTGTGAATGGTTGGCTGCATATACAGTGCCCCTCCCCCACCCACACACCACCGCACCCGCCCCTCCACCACCCACAGGAACCTCGCACCCACCCCTACACCACCCAAGAGCCCCTGGGCCCCCTCCCCCATCCGCAAAACCCCCGCACCCGCCCCTCCTCCACCTGCGTCGCCTCCTGGCCCCCTACCCCACCCGTGACACCCACACACCCGCCCCTTTACCCTCCGCAGCGCCTCTGAACCTGCACCCCCCTACCTGCCCCTCCCCCACATGCATCGCCTTCAGACCCTCTACCCCACCCGC
Organism: Pseudophryne corroboree; assembly: GCF_028390025.1. Classification (NCBI taxonomy): domain Eukaryota; kingdom Metazoa; phylum Chordata; class Amphibia; order Anura; family Myobatrachidae; genus Pseudophryne; species Pseudophryne corroboree. Next base: position 244,345,147 of record NC_086445.1, on the reverse strand, counting down.
CCCTTCCTCACTCGCAGCACCTCCGGAACTCCTCCCCCATCCATCACAGCCCCGCACTTGCCCCTCCCACACACACGTCACGCCCATACCTACCCCACCTGCAGCCCCTCCGGACCCCTTCCCCCATTTGCCGCCCCCACACCCCTGACCCCGTCCCACCCGTAGCACCTCCCCATCCCCTCCCCCATCTGCACATCCTCACCCCCCCCCCCATACGCACCTCCCCCAACCATAGCACCTCCGGGCACCCTCCCCATCCGTGATATCCCCTCACCCATCCCTCCCCCACCCACAAAACCTCCGCAACCGCCCCTCCCCCACCCACGGCACCCCCTCCCCATCCACGTCTCCCCTGCACCTGCCACTCCCCCAACCACAGCACCTACTAGGTGACTTATCGTGCGCTGTTCACACCGTCACAACGGACTACAGCCCCTTAACCATTGCACGCCCTTTGTCCATGCAATATTTCACCACTCACTAAATTATGCATGGCGCAAATACTCCATATAATAAAAATGTTGGGGCGTGCAAGGGTTAAGGGGGCGTAGCCCCTACCGACGGTGTGAAGAGCGCCCGTAGTGCGCGATTAATCACCTAGTTGAGAAGAATTACTTAGTGTGACCTTCAGGATCCTAAGATTAACAAAGCTTTCAATTAGAGAAGTTCCTAATACTGTAATAGAAAAGATTTTGTTCATTTTCACAAAACCACTGCTTTCTAATTTGGTGGTGTTCAATAGTACGGAGTACCAGCTCCATTATTTTTGGGTCATATTTTTAATTCTTAGAATTAGTTCCAGAAACAGGAAGAAATCAATTAAATGATTTCAGAGATGAATCAAATAAGCATCTGCTCATATACTCAAAATGTGGAAGGTACTATAAATCTTGTATCAACTTGCAACTTTAGGCGAGTACCAGCACCTTTTTTCATATTTTTAAAACTATTTTATTGATTAAATTCCCTTATGTCCCAAAAAAATACCCCCTGCACCCCTGTTCTCTTTAACCTTTGTAGTTTACTTACCTCAGGACTCCTTCCTCTTTAGTTTTTCTATGTCTCCTGTCCTAGTAATACCCCTTTTCCACTAAAATCTCAGATCCAACCCAGGTTTTTGATCATGGTTCCAACCTGGGTCAGACCCTCTTCACACAGCTCCTTCAGCCCGGTTTACACTGCACCCATGTGCAGTCTTTCTGTTCTGCCGGCTCTCCATAGGCTTGTAACACGACCCTGTTTGGATGAACCGCGTCATTTGTTTACACTGCCACAATATTTGTAGGACCCTTTTCTACTGAGCTGCAACCTGGGTTGACCTGGCAATAACCTGTTATTGTATTGCAGCAGTGGAAAAGGGGTATTAGTCTGCGGCTACTTGCTCCTGGCGTCTCGCTATGCCAGACGTTATGATGCTGAGACATCTTCATTGCTGCAGCTGCCTGCCTGCTTCCAACACCTCTCTGATGCTGCAGGAAGCCAGGTGCAGACTGAACTTTGTATTGACAAGTTCACACAGTATATAATGGAGCAGGATGAAAAACACACTCTTCTCCCCTTGCTCCGCTGATTACCCAGAACATGTCCTGAAGCAAGGGGAAAAGGACACTCTCCTCCCCTTGCTCTGCTGATTACTGCCCAGAGCACATCCTGCAGCAGGGAAAAAAGTGGAAAAGGACATTCTCCTCCCCTTGCTCTACCGATTGGTCAGAGGGTCAGAGTAAGTCCTTGAATGGTGGGGGGTGATGTGGAGGAGTGGGAAGGACACTCTCCTCCGCTTGTTCTGCTGATTGGTCAGAGAATGTCCTGGGGTGGGAGTGGGAGGAGCAGGAAAGGACTCTCTCCTCCCTTTGCTCTGCTGATTGGTCAGAGGGTCAGGGAACATCCTGGGGCAGGGTGTGGGAGCGGGGAGTGGGAAAGGACACTCTCGTTCCATTGCTCTTCTGAAATCCAGGAGGGTTTCCTACAGGACCAAGTCATTTTTTATCACCCCACTGTCATTGTGTGTGACATACCAGGGGTATAAATACTCTAGCAGCTTTTTAGAGCTCACTGTTTGGACAAGTGTCAATATCAACATGAGCCCTACAATGTTCATGAATAGCCAAATGTGTCATTGTTGACAGACATATCACTGTTTTGATAGATACTGTATCTGTAGATATATTACAGTTGTGCAGTGCAGGGAGGTCCCAGCTAATGTTCCAATATTTTGCTTCCTGGTGTCAAAAGACATCTCCGTGTAAAACATGATGATTTACAATACCTGGCAAAGGCTTCAATTCTGGAAATAAATGTCAATCTATAGTAGAATTGAGAAGACTAACATTATTAGCACAAATATGTACAAGTATATACATTGTCACAGAATTGCTAAAAATTTACCTGCAAAATATCTGACCAGGTGAAAATAAAGGCTAGAGTTTTATGATATTCATTTCCACCTAAACCGTGTTGATATTGAAATGATTGTATTAAATAATTTGTGATCTGTTTTATCATTGAGAATATGTTTCAGTTCTTAGGAGGGCATTCGTTTTACTTTTCATCTGATGTTGAATTGTGACAACTTTTGGATTTGGGATGTTCTTCATACCAGATACATCAGGTTAGCAATGATTATCACTTGTGATGGCACTTTTTTACCTTCCTTAATAACTTTATGTAGATAGACATATATGAGGTATACTTTATATTACATTTAAAGATAGATAACATTTTAAAGCCATTTTAGACATTGTACACAGGACAAATATGATCCATTATCTTAAATTAAAAAACTAAACTATTTCATTATTGTTGAAGGCACAGAGGCTTGTGGAGATTGAAGTAGAATTATGATGTACTTGTCTGCTTTCCTGGCATGTCCATTAGACCCCAGAATTGGGGGAGCTCTCCTGAACTCCTATGACAGTAGACCAGCTTCATGCTTCTGCCCACTTTCCCCAGAGGAAAGAGCAGTCTAGTGGCTTGATGACGTGAATTGTAGTGAATAGCATTATTGTGGCCCCAACCCCGCAGCACAAACCATAAATCTGCACATCCCACCTGTACCTCCCATCCGACATCTTCTGGAGGGTATGCGATTAGAATACAGCTTGTCGGGATCCCGGCTGTCGCAATACCTTCTGGAGGACCTTGGTAATTAGTCTACACTTAATGCATTTTTAGCCAGTCAAAAATGTAACAAAATAAATGCACCTTTCTGTTGTTTTTATTCCTAACAATTTAATGGGATTGGTGTTCTAGGTGTTATATTCTTTTTAGTAGTGGTCTTATGAATTAAATGTTCACTTTTATGCCTGAAAACCTACATTTCAGATGCTAAGGTGCAGGTTTAGCAAGTCAGACATTTGTTCTTATGTACATGTGTCAAAAACCCTTTTTATGGGGGAGGGGGCTAACTACCTAGAAGTGGAAATCTGAATGACAACCACCAATTGTTATTGTAAAACAATTTGGCTTGAGATTAAGTATACACATTTATTGCCTTACTAAATTATAAATCTACCCGTAGGAATATGAATTCATGTTTACCCGCATTGGGCATAAATCAAAAATCAAATTAAAACAGATCTTGACATATTATATCTAGTATTTTCAGAGTAGTTTGTAATAATCTACATATTAGCAGTCAGTTTAGCAGGAATTGCTGAAGCATAATTAAGTGCTCCTGTCAACAATAATTGGGACCCATCTGCTTTTCACATAGCAATACAAATGACATCCCATAATCACGAGGAAGGTCATGTACATGAATGGCTGGTGTCATGTGGATGAGGTAGTGCAATTGAACTAGAGATGTCATTATGAAACATGCATTGGAGCACTATGGTACTTTGACTAATGGAGCAGCAATAGCAGTGCAATCTGAGACCTGTTTAATTAGAGAAACATGGAATGTTGAATGAATTCATCCCATAGTAAGCAGTAATTGCAATTTCACAGTGACTGGAGAAGGAATAGACAATACTGTAAAGGTCCAAAAACATATTAGAGAATTTAGGAGAAGTAAAATATTAAGTTCTTTGTCGACAACCAAACCTTGTCTCCTACAGTAATTGATGGAGCTGGTAAAGGCTTTTTATCTGCCAGCAATGTATACTGGGGGTTATTCAGTATGGATTCCAGATTCTGCTAAAAAGCAGAACCTGCAATCCGTTCTTTCGAATGCTGGGGTCCGTCCATTGCAGCATGCAGAATGGCCTGCCCAGTGGCTGTGACAACAATTTAATTGCAGTCACAGCTAGGCTGCGTATGCAAGAGGTCTGCCTCCATTTTTTAGATTGGAGCGGCTGCATGTCATATCATGTAGTCAACCCGTCCCCATTTTTGCCGCGCCGCCCTGCGAACATCTCTGCCTGTCAATCAAGCAGAGGCATTCACACCCGCTGCGAGACAAACGCATTTGGCAGCTGCGCACGCGCAGGATGGTACCTGCACATTGCTTAGCGATGCGACCTGAAGAACCCCCACTGTACTTTAAATTAGCTGCTGTCTTATTTTATGTGACTTTCCTATTTTTTTGTATCTTATGGAATGGTGGCACATCAGTGAAGTTGCTTCTCACAGGAAATGATTGCACATGGCAACTAGAATTGACAAAAACCAGACTCTGTAGTAGTTGTATGTTGACTGTGGTTCTATGTAAACTGCCAAAGACAGATGCTCATCCCAGTTTTCTTGCTGATAGTCGCTGTAAATTTATAGATATTGGAGGTGATTCAGACCTGATCGCTAGGCTGCTAAAATTGTTGTCCTGCGATCAGGTAGTCGCCGCCCAAGGGTAGTGTATGTCCACTGTGCAAGTATACACCGAGCTGCTAAAAATCCCCTCAGTCAGCGGACAGCTGCAAACCTGTTCGCAGCTCACTCACAATTGAAAGATTTGCCCAGTGTGTGCAGTCTCTGCGCAGCCCAGGACTTACTGCTACTGTGCGATCAGAACGGGCTGATCGGGGCCGGAGCTGACGTCACATATTTTCCCTGAAAATGCTTGGGAACGCTTGCGTTTTCCTTGACACTCCCAGAAAACGGTCATTTACCACCCACAAACAGCTTCCTCCTGTCAATCAGCGTGCGAATGGCTGTGCGATTAGAATTTTTGCACCAGCAAAAGAAATCAGTCCTTGTGCCAAACTTGTTCCAGATGTCTGGTAATAGACAAACAATCACCAAACATCTGGAACAAGTTTGGCGCAAGGACTGACTTCTTTTGTTTACATTTGTGTATCTGCAAGGTTTTGGTGACTTGTTTTTTGTGATCGCGTCTATGCTGCCTTTCTGATTAGCATCCAGGCTTTGGTACAAGCCAAAAAACGTATTTTTTAATTTTCGCACCAGCCTGTCGCTGACCAGCGATGCCTGTTGTTGTTTGCCGATGTGCGTGCGCATTGCTGTGCATATGCATGAGCATTTAATAGCAGATCCCGCTGTGCGAAAACACACAGCAGCGTTCAGGTCTGAAACGGGCCCATTGTTAGAGGATCTGTTTTACCCTCCCTGTGTAAATACGTAAACAGGTGATATCCTGATAATAATTTCATTTGAATCATAAGAACATCACAAAAAGCTCTCCAAAATTGAGAGGTGAACTGTGCTCCACTGTCCAAGACTATTATATATGGGCAGCCATGAAGTCTGTAGATATTCTTAAAAAATAAATGAGCTGGGATAGTAGCAGTAGGCAACATGGTTAGTGGTAAAAAAGAAGCCATTTTATAAAAATCTATTCTCAAAAATTAGAACTTTGGTAATTCCTTTAGAAGGTGGATTATCTGCAATAAATGTGGGGAGATATCCTTACATGGAACAGAAGGCAACAACAAAGGTTGAAGTACAGGAGACAAGAAGGAGGACTGAGGCAAACTTTTATTTCCACAATCTGTGGCTGTCAATACTGTCTTAACTGTGGCCAGTGGCCACCAATTCAGAAATGTTGCAAAACAAGTTTGGGTATTTGGAACATACAGATGATGCCAGTTAACCATCTAATATGAAATAAGCCCCTCTTTATAGTCTTCTAAATGTGATTAGTAGCTACAGCAATACATTTCCTGATAACTTTTGGAACAAAAGCGAACACAATTTTACTCTCAGGTAGAATAAGTATCCAACTCTGGAATTAGTCCAAACTTTCATCATACAGTATTACATCTGTTATATAATTCTTAGAACCCGATCTGCAGGTTCCACTGAAATTAAATTTAGTAAAAAAAACAGGGCCCATGTGGTTTGTCCAGCATTCAGTAATTTGGCTCTTTTGATATCTTTCTAGTTGCAATGAATAGTCAAGGTGTTCACTGGCTGATCTGTACTCCTGAGTAAATGTCTCCATTCCTTAAGGGCTAGTCAATAGCTAGTAATTCTAGGCCTTTGAATAAATAGTTATGCTCAGCTCAACTACAATCAATTTCTTGAAAAAGTGTGCACAAGGATGCAAAATGAATGTAAAATTATTGAGACAGAACAGTGCCAACCTCAGTTTCTGAAGCATCCACTTCTATATATTGGAATTCTGACCAATTGTATGGATGATTCTAACATGTTAAGATTAGAGGTTGAACTATTTTGGAAATAACCTTAATAAAGTGTCTGTAATCACAAAAATAGGTGAATTTCCTTTACATCTCAGGGCTCTGGCCAACTTTGAATTGCTTTCATTGTCTATTTCTTTTTCTTTAGCAGAAATTATATGACCCAAGAACTCAATACTATTTGTTTCAAAAATAGACTTCTGTTTTCAAAAATACACTTCTCAAACTTGGCATATAATCTATGAGTTCTAAGGGGCTGATGTATCAAACATTTTAAAGACAACAATTGGAAGTGTTGCCCATGGAAATCAACTAGTTTTTATCCATCATTTATCTAGTACATTGTACAAAGTGGTAGAAACAGTGTGATTTGTGGCTCTGAAGAAATCCACATATTTTGATCCCTAAGTCTCATTGTTTTTACTCATAAGAAATATTGAAGCTTCAGCAAGTGAAATGAATGGATTAATAAAACGCTGGGGTGAATTACAAGGAATAAACTTGTCCCAGCAGGATTTGAGCACCAGTAATGATATTTCTCCAGCAGGGTCCACAGGTTATCCACAGGATAACAATGGGATATGATAGAGCGACAGCGGATTTGCACCAATCGGTCAAAGCTTTTCCGGCCTCCCAGCATGCAACGGGCCAGTCCATATATCCCTGCCTCCTTGCTCAGGCAAATCAGTTTTTTTGTTTGGTGCGGCAGGAGCCGGACCATGGTCTGAAGGCTGCTGGTTTTTAGCAGCCCTAAGCTTTCTTATTTTATTTTTATAGTCTTACTATTTTTTTGAGTGATCTTTCTAAACAGCGTCTTATACATACCTTAGAAAGAGTCACTCCAACAACTCTCCACCGGGTCACGACAATGCTTACCCACGAGTACAGTGCTGTTTCGGTGGGCTTCTGTGTCGGATATACTAGCAAGTCCAGCAGACGTTACCAGGCTGTGGTCGGAACACGGGGAGAAGATAAGGCATCGGTTCCGCTTAGAAGGGGAATACGGACACAGCCACACTGTTTTGGGAGGAGACCACCAAACAGTCGCTGATGCGGCTGCCACCTCAGGTGCACCAGCGCTAGGCTTTAGGGATCAGAGGCTCTAGGAATAGTATGTAACCGCTATGCCTAGGGTCAATGTCAGCAGTGGGGAGTCAGATGCTCTTCTTGTCGCCCCTCCCCCCCGGTTCATGACCAGTTTCCTCCGAGTCACCCGCCATGAACTGTTTCCCGCTTTCGTCTCAGACTCTGTACACGTAGGGGACCCAGTCGCAGCATAGGCGGCTGTGTGACTGGTGCGTCCATGTTCACTGAGCGTCTGTGTTCACTATAGGTTCATGGAGCAGCAGTGTACACTAGTAGCATCTTGATCCACTCAGCATTTGTTAACGTATTGATCGGTCCTGGAAGTGAGGTGAGTCCCCCTGTATCCCATTCTACTGAGTTTGGGTTATACAGCACGAAGTCTCTATCTACCCTTTGAGTATGAATAGTTAGATAAGTGCCTATTGCATATGAGTCAGTATACTTTTACTGTTGTTTCTTGCGCATTGTGTCTGAATACTTTAGATCGGTTTAAACATGATGCAGTAATGTGTTCTCCTACATACTTAAAATGTAGTTGTAGTTGATGATGTGCTCATATTGCTTATTATACTAATGTATAATGTGACTGACTGCTAGTGTGATTGCTGACTTTACTATATTTCTGTCAGTTTGTTTATTTCGATCCTCAATGCTGGTGCATGGGTAGGGTCAGATTCTATATCACTTTAAGAAATTTAAAGTGATTACAGTCACAAATTGTGTACTACACTGTGGAAGTGTTGATTATTTATCATGTCTAAGAGCGGCAAAGGTGAGGAAGGTACACTCACAGCAACACCAACACTCATCTCTTGTTTGTCTTGCAAAGCTGTGTTATCCTCTCAAGTTCTGGTTCAGGATGGTTTGTGTGCAAATTGTTTTAGCTTTCACCAGGGGTTAATTAATAATAAAAGGCAGATTCAGGTGCAGATGGCTCCACCTTGGGCTGTGTTTGCATAGACTTTATCCAGTGTAGCTGAACGGATAATTCCTTCAACTCCTGTACCAGGGATAGGTTACACTACATGCAGCTCCCCACCTATGGTGTATCACTTCCAGCAGCAGCTTCTCAAAAAAAACAAGTTGATAAGCCGGTGGTAAATAAATCTTCACCCTCACAGGCTACACATTATTCAGATGTGGATTAATCGGAAGATGAAAGCTCAATTAATTCTACTTCGGCATACGAGGAGGAGGAGGAAGGTCTCAGCTCAGTGGATATAGCTGAGTTAATTAAAGCAATGAAAGCCATTCTATCCTTAGAGGATTCAGCAGAGCCTGTGTTAAAAACCAAGGCACCTGTGTTTAAACGTCCCAAAACAGTGAAGACTGTTTCCAGGGTCAGATCAGCTGATGGAAATTATGGAAGAGGCTTGGGCTACGCCCAATAAGAAGTTTAAAATTCCTAAGAAATGGAATTCCAATTATCGTCTTCCAGCTGGGGATTGGTTAAAAAGGGAGGTGGCTCCTAAAGTAGATACGCATGTAATTCGATTAGTGCGAAAATCTACATTACCTTTGCCTTCAACATCATTAAATGATGTCACGGATAGGAGAGTGGATGGTTTTCTAAAAAAACACTTTTTCCCTGTCTGGGGCAGTTATAAGGCCAGCCATGGCTTCAGCTTGGATGGCAAAGGCAGTGGTTGCCTGGGCTGATGCATTGGTGGGAGATTTTTCTATAGCTTCTAGAGATCAAAAATCCCATATAGCTCATATAAAATAGGCTGCAATGTTCCTGGAAGAAGCTGTATTGGATATGGGTACTGCTGCCTCCAGGGCATCAGCTTCAACAATAGCTGCTCGCAGAGCAGTTTGGCTACGTACGTGGAAAGCTGATTCAGAATCTAAGAAGGTTTTGAAATCTTTGCCCTTTTCTGGAGATATTCTTTTTGGTAAAGAATTGACAGATATTCTGGAGTCAGAAGCAGACTCCAAGAAGGTCAAGTTTCCTTCCACATACAATTTCAAACCTAAAGTTCCGGCTTTTCGGCCCTTACGGTCTCAAGGAAAAGCTAAAGGAAAAAGTGATGGCAAGCAGGCCCAATACAACAAGTCTGGTTGGACTAAAAAGCATTGGGCTACCAGAGGACCGGTTGGGAAAACAGATAATAAGCTATCAGCCTGATGGTGCGGGCCTCCACCTGGGGGACCCCAGGGTGGGGGTCAACTACTTCAGTTTGCACAGATCTGGCAGCAGTCTACAACAGATGCCTGGGTGCAGGAAGTGGTATCTAGGTTATGCTTTTGCCTTCAAGAAGTACTCTCCTCGAAGTTTTTTTTGTACCAGCCCATCTAGAGAGACAAAGGCCAGGGCTTTGTTAGAAGCAGTTCAGAAATTGCTTCAGTCAGGAGTAGTCATTCCAGTTTCTCCTGCACAACGAGGACAGGGTTTTTATTCCAACCTGTTTTTAGTTCAGAAGCCAAATGGGTCATTTCCACCCATTCTCAATCTCAAAGTACTGAACAAATACATTTGGGTACCTCGGGTTCACATGGAGACATTACGTTCCATCATTTTGGCCATGGAACCAGGGGATTATATGGTATCCCTGAATATACAGGATGCTTACCTACATGTTCCTATAGCACTGTTCTATCAGTGCTATCTCAGGTTCGCTATCCTGCAACAGCATTTTCAGTTCCAGGCCCTACCTTTTGGGTTAGCCACAGCCCCCAGAGTATTTACCAAGATTATGGTGGTAATGGCAGTTTATCTCCACCAGCAGGGGATAAGAATATTTCCATACCTCGACAATCTTTTAATCCTGGCACAGACGCAGGATTTGCTCTTATGTCATCTGCAACAGACAATAACGTGTCTGCAGAACTATGGGTGGCTCATAAATTGGGCAAAATCGTCTCTGGTTTCATCACAATGGATGACTCACTTGGGGCTGTACTGGATTCAAGTCTTCATCGAGTAATTTTACCTCTAAACAAGATATCCAAGGTCCAGTCAAGGATTCAGGACTTGTTACACAGTCAAAAGGTATCCATTCACACAGCAATGCGCGTGATGGGTTTGATGGTGTCACTATTCGACATGGTGGAGTATGCAGAATTCCACTCGAGGCCTCTGCAGCACCTGATTCTTGCCAAATGGGAATGGGTTGCATCAGACGATAAAAACACAGACTATGTTTCTTACGATAGAAGTAAAAAGGTCATTAGCCTGGTGGCTACAGACATCCCATCTGGACAAGGGGAGAACCCTTTGGATATCGGATTGGGAAATTCTGACAACAGACGCCAGTCTCCAGAGCTGGGGAGCAGTGTCAGGAAGGTTGTGTTTTCAGGGGCAATGATCCAAGGAAGAAAGTTGCCTTCCAATAAACATATTGGAACTTTGGGCCATATACATGGCACTGATCCAGGCAAAGGACATCCTTTGGGGAAAACCAGTCTAGATCCGCTCGGACAATGCAACGGCAGTAGCGTACCTCAACCATCAGGGAGGAACTCGCAGCCGAAAAGCGATGAAGGAGGTAAGTCACATACTAAAGTGGGCAGAACTTCATCATCCAGCCTTGTCTGCAATGTTCGTTTCGGGAGTCCTAAACTGGGAAGTGGACTTTCTCAGTTGACACGCCATTCGGGCAAGCGAATGGGCTCTACACCCGGAGGGCTTCCACACTCTAGTAGAAAAGTGGGGATTGCCAGAGATAGATCTCATGGTGTCCCGTCTGAACAACAAAGTGTTCATATTCGGGTCAAGAACAAAGGATCTCAGAGCGATCTTTGTGGATTCCCTGTCGGTGAGATCAGACTTTCATCTGGTTTATGTGTTTCCTCCCGTCACCCTATTACCCAGGATGGTGAGAAAGATAAAGCAAGGAAAAGGTGCCACGATACTAATAGCTCTGGCTTAGCCCAGAAGACATTGGTACACAGATCTGCAGAGGATGTCGCTGGATTTTCCACTTCTGCTCCCTCAACATCCAGATCTACTGAGGCAGGGTCCTTGTTATCACAGACATCTGGATTGACTGTCTTTGACAGCGTGGCTCTTGAAACCTCTGTCCTGAAGTCAAGAGGATTCTCACAACAGGTAATTAAAACTATGCTCAGAGCAAGGAAACCTTCCTCAGCTCGCATTTATCGCCGAATATGGCAAACCTATATTCATTAGTGCAGTGAATGGAAAATGGACCCTAAATCTTTCAGAGTTTCCAGGGTCTTAGCATTCCTTCAGGCAGGAATGTATAAAGGTTTGAAGGTGGCTTCCTTGAGAGTGCAAGTATCAGCATTGACTGTATGGTTGACTGACAATTTACAGGCTGTGCATACTTTTTTCCAGGGAATGTTGCGCATTCAACCTCCTTTTGTTCCTCCTACAGTGCCTTGGGACTTAAGTCTAGTCCTGAAAGCTCCTCAAGTTGCCCTGTTTGAACCACTTAATAAAGTGGATCTTAAATGGTTGACAGCTAACGTTCTCTTTCTACTGGCTATGGCGTCAGCTAGAAGAGTATCAGATTTAGGGGCATTATCATGTCATTCTCCATTTCTGATTTTTTTATCCAGATAAAGCAGTTCTCAGAACTAGATCTGGGTATCTTCCGAAGGTGGTGTCTAAGTTCCACCTCAATGAAGAAATTGTAGTCCCGGCTTTCCAGGTACTGGGCCTTTCTGCGGGAGATGCATCGCTGGACGTGGTCCGTGCATTAAGGATCTAAGTGGATCGTACTGGTGACATCAGAAAGACAGATTCTCTCTTCATTCTCTACGGATTTCACAAGAGAGGATGACCTGCTGATAAGCAAACACTGGCAAGATGGCTCAGGATGACAATTTCAGAAGCATATGCTCAAGCTGATCTCCCTGTTCCGGCTAATGTTTCTGCTCGCTCTACTTATAAGGTAGGTCCATCATGGGCAGCACAACGTAGTGCTTCAGCAGAACAGATATATAAGGCAGCCACATGGTCTTCCATTAACACATTCATTAGACATTATGCCTTGGATACCTTTGCCTCTCATGACGCTGAATTCGGGTGAATGATTCTCCTGTCCAATCAGGAGTGTCCCCACCACTAAATTGCTTTGGTAAATCCCATTATTATCCTGTGGATAACCTGTGGACCATGCCGGAGAAATATATGTTATGGTAAGAACTTACTGTTGATAAAGGTATTTCTCCTAAGTCCTCAGGATCCACAGGGATCCCACCCTGACGCACCTGATTTGAGGATCCTTCTACTCACTAACCTCTTCCTTCTTGTACAGAAGGGTGTGTATGTGTGTTCTTATTGCCTGATTAGGGCTACCTATGATGCTCCTGCCTTGAGCTTTGGAATACAACTGATTTGCCTGAGCAAGGAGGCGGGGATATATGGACGGGTCCATTGCATGTTGGGAGGCCGGAAACGCTTTGACCGATTGGTGCAAATCCGCTGTCGCTCCATCATATCCCATTGTTATCCTGTGGATCCTGTGGACTTAGGAGAAATACCGTTATCAACGGTAAGTTCTTACCATAACATATATTTAGAGGACAATCCTAAATTCTGCTTGGAGGAAGAGCTTCAACTAGCTTTCTTTATCAAAAACAGATTTAGGGGGGGTATTCAATTAGCTCCGGTAATCTCTGAGCTATTGAATTCACCCCCTCTGCCTATTCAATTGAGTCCAGTTTTCGCTTATTTTGAAGGCATTTTCGGCAATGCTTTTTCACCTTTTTTTGTTTGTGAAAAGGCATTGGCAAAAAAGGCCTCAAAATCGATGAAAACGGTCCGCATTTCACCGGCACAGAGGGAAAAACATGTGTATTCACTGATCCACATGTTTTTCGCTCCTGCTGAATTTTTTGCCTAGGCGAAAAAACGGCCCTGCTATTAACTATTGCGAATCCCCATTCGCCCTAAAATAGCAAAAAGATACTTTTTTTTTCACCTAGGTGAAAAAAATGGCCCTAATTGAATACCACCCCTTATACTGTAAACTTGACACAAAGGTGGGAGTCTCTGGTATATTTATTAGAGTAGGCACACTACTTACAGTCTTAAGACAAACTCTACACAGGTTGCATCAGTAAGACTTTGTTTTTTCCAGTCATTTGTTGGGTTTTGTTTAATTGACTATAGTATTTTAAGAATGGAATCCTTGGAGAATGAACAATCGTGGTCATTCCAAGTTGTTCGCTCGTTACCGATTTTCGCTATGCTGCGATTTGCTACTAAATGCGCATGCACATGGTATGCAGCTCGCATGCGCTTAGTTATTTAACTAAAAACTTAGCTGTTTTGCTGTTGTTCGTGCGGCGCTTTTCAGTCGCACTGCTGATCGGTGAGTGATTGACAGGAAAGGGGCGTTTCTGGGTGGTAACTGAGCGTTTTCTAGGAGTGTGCTAAAAAACGCAGGCGTGTCAGGCAAAAACGCAGGAGTGGCTGACCGAACGCAGGGCGTGTTTGTGACGTCAAACCAGGAACTAAACAGACCGAGGTGATCGCAATCTAGGAGTAGGTCTGGAGCTACTCAGAAACTGCTTGAAAATTTTTAGTAGCAGTTCTGCTAATCTTTCGTTCGCAATTCTGCTAAGCTAAGATACACTCCCAGAGGGCGGTGGCCTAGCGTTTGCAATGCTGCTAAAAGCAGCTAGCGAGCGAACAACTCGGAATGAGGGCCAATGTGTAATATGAATTTCCACAATGGTGTTGGAGTTTATTATCTTGATCAGTGGGTCTCAAACTTTTTTTTACACAAAATTTGAAAAATAAGCAAAAATAAATTTAAATTAGCTTTATTGTACCTAAAGCACACACTCGCAGTGGTTATTTACATACCACACAAGCGTTTCCCCTCTGTTCTCTTTAACCACTGTAATTTACTTTTCCTTATGGCTCTTTTCCTCTACATTTCCTCTTAGTCTTTGGTCCCACTGCCTTCTCCTCATTCTTGTCTGTAAAAGTCATTATGATGATGTGTGTGCACTTTGGCTGCCTGCTTGCTCCCAGCTTCTTTTTGATGCTGCACGAAGCAAGGGGGCGGATGAGACTTTGGGACATTTGGGACATTTCTAATGGTTGCTGGCCAAACTTGGACGTTAAAAGGAACAATAATTTACAAGACAAAACCATGCCTTGTAAAAGTTTGCCCCTTTACAAAAAGTCAGAGTTCAGCGGGCATCATACACCTCCAGCAAACTCGACCGTATTGCATATGGCCCTTTGTCTTTAAAAATCCACGCAATACCTGTTATTATTATTATTATTATTATTATCCTTTATTTGTAGCGCTCTGCTGATTGACCAGAGCATGTCCTGTAGCAGGGGTGAGCTGGAAAGCACACTTTCCTCCACTTCCTGCGCTGACTGATCAGATCTGGACTTTTTATTTTTGTCACCACACTGTCATTGTGCATGACACAACCAGAGACCAAGTCATGACAAACTAAGGTGTCATGACACACAGTTTGAGAAGAGCTAATCTGGACTAATAATCAATATTGGCTGGGTTTCCTGATTAACTGGATCTCATTATGGCTGTGCTCGTCTTCTCATTATTCTCTGGCACCGATTAGCTTTGTACTTTCACCCTATAAATATAGTTTGCCATGGCTGCAGAATCAATAAAAGCAATCATAGAAATTAAAATATATTCTAGGTTCTAAAGAAATATAGTAAGCAGACTTATTAATCTGTAATTTCCCACTACTCATTTGATTAAACGTCTGCAACAGATTCATGATCCGTTCACTGCCAGGCACACCATGACATAAACAAAACAAAAAAACTCATGAATTTTTGGATAGACTGATGGCCACAGTTCATCAAGATCATTCAACAATATGTGAAGGAATATCCTCTTTGTGCTTTAGGTTATATCTCTTCTGGCACTGACAGTAAGAGGCCAAGGACCAGTTTGACCACACTCCATCCTCTTCATGCGGTTGAGTTCTTGGCATTTCCTGTAAAGTTTTCCTTGAAGAACATGCAAAAAAAAGGGGGTAGGCTGGCACAGTAATTCATAAATTCAGCTCTTTACGGTTGTGCACATCCTGAAGAGTCAGAGGTCCTTGCACACTGCCCACATTCATAGGTTCTCAGTCAGAGGTTTCTGTCGTGGAAGTGAATTCACTAGGAAAATTGTAAGAAAAAATTGAACATTGTATATTACTTTTCTCTTTACGTCGCTTGGTTAAGTGTGAATCTGTAGAAATTCCTCTAGGCCAAGAGAAGGATCAATATAAGATAATCCATCTTTAATATAAACATTTAAACCCTTTCTGTACTGATGTTATTTGGTGGGGGTTTTGAACTCAGTGGGGTAGATTTAAAGCTTCTAACAATGAAAAGAGGTGGGGTTACCCGTAGCAATCATTACAAATCTTTCTAATATTTTGTAGGATGCAATAATGAAATGATAGCTAGAATCTTATTGGTTGTTATGAGCAACACCACAATTTTTAGAACCTTTAGCAAATCTACTCCCATGTCCTCTATCTACTGTCTACATTCCACTGTATACTCTAGAACCAGTCAAGTTAATTGGCATAAGTTAGTGAGTCCGGACTCATCAGTAGTACAGTAGCTCAAAAAAGATCATGAAACACCTTTGTAAATACAGAAAGAATTACAGAGAATTTAACATGGGAATTTAACATGCTTTTCTAAAAATGGTGGCCCTTTAATAATGTTAACATAAGACCCACTATGAAGGCATTAGAAGGGGGTGTAGTATGGCTGACCGGCGGTCTCCTGACCGCCGGTCAGCTTACCGATGCCGGGATCCCGGCAGGGGAGGGGTGAGTGCAGCAAACCCCTTGCAGGCTCGCTACGCTCGCCACGCTGCGGGCTCGGTGGCGACCTGCGGTCGCCACGGGTTCTATTCCCACTCTATGGGTGTCGTGGACACCCACGTGTGGAAATAGTCCCTGTTGGTCGGCATGTCGACCATCGGGATACTGAGCCGGCGGGATGGTGGAGGAGGTCATGTGACTGTCGGTCAGCAGACCGCCGGTCACATGAATGCCACCCATTAGAAGGATCGGTACGCGCCCACATTTGAAAAATTAAAATACATTGTGCAATGAACTGTCTATATTGAGTCCTGCTTCCATCAACTTTTTCTGGTAATTTAACTATAGGCTCTAATTTAGGGTTTTGTATTGCAGCTGGTCCAGGAGCAGATGCTGCGGGGTGTTGCACAGCTTGAGCTGCTTGAAGTTCGTCCATTCTGAACTGCAGGGCTGAATTAATCAGATGAACTAACCACACAGTGATAACCACATCAGGCATAAAGGTACACACACCCACAAGGACGTTCCTACAAGCACTGATTGTCTGCATGTTTTCATATAGACATGAAATCAGTATGTAAAATACGGTTATGAGATCTGACAGACATGGTCAAATGGTATTTAATGCAATGTGAGTATGTCTGTGAAGCGTCAGTAAAAATCAGATGTCCTTCCCAAATACCCCATAAGAGAATATTTCTCAGTTATATCAGGCATGTTTAATAAGGAAAAGAATGACATGGTACATAACACTTGAAATCTACAATATTATATAGCAGGCAGAAATTGGTACTGGGATAATAGCAATTATTATTATAATTTTTTTTATCTATTCTGAAGCATATCAAAGCGATATTGCAATCAACACAAATGAGATGACATAAGGATGCAATCAGTAATAATTGAAAATGGTGTGTGGGTAGCATACATATCACATATTAGTAATAAATGGGGAAAAAAAGGAAGACATGCTGTGTGAATTAGGAGGATATCTAACTAGGAAATAGGGAATTGTCTACAAGCCAGGTAGGTGAGAAACATTGAGTAAACAGTTGCTATGACTGTGTAGAGAGCACAGATATGTAACTCTCCCAAACCTTAAAATTGCTACTCTGGATTCCTTAGCCAAGGAAGCCTCCAGCCAGTCCATCCGGAACCAGTAAAACTATTTTTCCTGAAATAGACAAAAAGGGGGGCACTCCAGGCTGAAGCCAGACTTGTAAAATACTGTTTATTAGCAGCCGAGCTCAGAGCCAATAAAAGTTTACAAACCCTGAACCAGAATAGTCTGACCTAGACCATAAGTCAAGACCACAAATAATGCTAAAGATCAGCGTTGTTCTCCTGACATCGAGGGCACATAATGAGGAGGAACCCATTAAAAAACACAGTGTGGACTAATATACAGTATGTTCTGTGGTATATATTCTTAAATAATTCTCTGTAAGAACTAGCGGGAATAATACAACAAGAGTCAAACATGTTTCTCAGTAATATGTCAACAGTAAGATCAGGGAAGTGGTGCAGCCACTGGGGCAGGCTGTCCTGTATATTAAAATCTAAATTGTTACGTAAAAAATTATAGTAGTTTCTAGGAAAACACTGTAACATACCATTTTGTATGCCGGTACAGCCATATTTTTTTAATCAGCAGAAGGTACTTGAACATCCTATTCACATCGTTTTGCGAACAAGACACATTTTAATGGAAACAGTTGCACATAAAGACGCCGAGAGTTACCAAGTCACGCCACGGCATGGTGTGACTCGAAGGTCTGTTTAACTTGCAGGGAGGATAGATATAAGTGGTCGCATTTGTATCTGTCTATTGGAGTCTTAGGCCTATTCTGTGCCATATGTGATTCCAAGTAAACTTAACAAAGACCAAATTAAGCTTATTAGTGTCTTCCATCATGAGCAATAATGGCAATGATTGAAATAAATAGATCAATCTTGGAAACGTTATTATATTGAGCAAACTGACCCATATGTTCATATGATAAAAAGAGGGATTTTTAGTAATTTGCTCTCCTAAATACATAAACTTCCCTCTAGCCCAAGGGCACACTAGCATGCCAATAAGAGCAGGCAAAACCCGGCATCAAATATAAAGCAATGAAGGAGGAAAGAGATTTAGGAGTCACTATTTCAAGTGACTTGAAGGCAGGAAAGCAATGCAACAAAGCAATGAGAAAGGCAAGTCAGATGCTTGGTTGCATTGGGAGAGGAATCAGTAGCAGGAAAAAAGAAGTGATAATGCCACTGTATAGGTCATTGGTAAGGCCCCATCTGGAATACTGTGTCCAGTTCTGGAGACCCTATCTCCAGAAGGATATAAATACATTAGAGAGTGTACAAAGAAGGGCAACTAAAATGGTGCATGGCCTACATCACAAAACTTACCCGGAAAGGCTAAAAGATCTTAACATGTATAGTTTGGAGGAGAGAAGGGAAAGGGGAGACATGATAGAAACTTTCAAATATATAAAGGGTCTTAACAAAGTTCAGGAGGGAAACATTCTTCAAAGGAAAAGAAGTATTAGAACTCGAGGGCATACATTGAGACTGGAGGGGGGGAGGTTCAGGGGAAATTTAAGGAAAAATTACTTCACAGAAAGGGTAGTGGATAAGTGGAATAGCCTCCCATCAGAGGTGGTAGAGGCTAAGACTGTAGGGCAATTTAAACATGCTTGGGACAGGCATATGAATATCCTTACAAAGAATCAAGGTTAAAAAAGGGTTGAGATTGCCTAAAGGATAAAATAAAAAAAGGGGCAGACTAGATGGGCCAAGTGGTTCTTATCTGCCGTCAAATTCTATGTTTCTATGTTTCTATAACTTATCTGGATAAACGTGACGTCCTGAAATATGCCCCAAATCCCAAAGTAAGGATAACAGATGTGGTACAGAGGTGGCAGTGAGCTATGACAAGCAAAGGAACAAGTCATCTGCAAATGCTTTAGCTTTAATTTTTCTTGAACACACTCTTATACCTTGAATGTTGGAGGTTGTTGGATTAATCGGAGAAGTGGGTCCGCAGTCCATTCATTAGAAGAGTCATATGTGGAGAGTTATAGAAATAGCGAACAGACCAATGAAGTTTTGGCCAAATGATCTGCACTAATGAATTTCATTAAGATGCATCCAAAGAACAGTCGAAGGCCTTATGAGTATCAAGGCTAAGTAATAGATTAGAAAAGGATGGGTCATGACAAGAAACCACTGTGGAAGCGACCGCTGAATGAACATCTTTAACTGAATAGCGGCCTTTCACAAATCCAAGCTGATGAGGAGTCAGAAGGTCTAGGAGAATGTATTGTAATCTGTTGGCCATAATTTTTGCTAGGATTTAAAAGTCAAAATTAAGTAACGTAATTGGTTGGTAAGATGCAACTAATTGAGAGTCCTTGTTGGGGAGACTTCATAATGTAGCATTTTATAATAGTCACTTTTAAACCCATCTGGTCCTGGAGCCTTGTGAGCATGGAGGCCTGAGATGGTATCAAGGAGTTCATCCATAGTTGTGTCCCATTCCAAAAAGCTGCTCTGATCACTAGACAATTTTGGAAGCCGAGCCCCATTTAAAAGGTTGTCCTGCAAAGCAATACCTATTACCTTGAATCTATACTATTTTTCATGGCATGTTTGAAACTGAGATACAATAGCAAAGTTTTTGGTGAGAAACAAACCAGTGGAGTGATCTTTAATAGAATCCTCCACCATGCTTTAGATTTATATCCCCACCCAAAATATATTTATTCTTGGTATGATCCAAGTTGTATTTAGATTGGGACAAAGGGTATGATTGCAAAAGGTGACAGGCCTGTTTATGTGATACAAAAGATTAATCATTGGGGTGATCAACATAAAGTCGGAAAGCCGAAGCCATGGTTTCCTGCAGGGTTTGATACCTAGCTTTTTCTTCTCATCACTGCTTTGATGTCTCCCAGAACAGGTCAATGGCAATTATTTTGAAACACATTTTTCTATATCTCTCACATTTCTTGTGTTTTCTGTATCCTATGTTTCGCTTGCTCCTAATTAAATGGATGTTGGATTTTACCAATTTTAAATAAAAAAAAGTTAAATATTAATATATAAGTTCAATTGGAGCTTCAATTTTTGATACACAGAAACAACTGCAGTATGTAATGTTAAGGGCCCCATACACTAGAACGATAATGCCCGATTTCAGCCCAATTCGGGCATTCGAGCCGATATATTGGGTGAAATCGGGCATTTTGGCTGTGTATCCGATCCGATCCGATGCGCAGCCCCGTGAGCATCGGATCCTCCAGATCGCTAGTGCTGCACTTGTGATATGTCGGTTCCCGCAGGCATGGCTGGGATCGCCAGTAGCGGATCTTGCCACGGGCAAGCAGGACTTTTGCCCGGGGCGCCGCCTTCCGGAGGGCGCTGGCGCCATTCGGAGGGCGCCGCACCATGGCAAGATCCGCCACTGCTGTGCCCTCCGCTGCCCGCTGTCACGCTGTGTCCCCCGGCTCCTGCGGCTGTGGTCCCCTGTGAAGGGAACGAGACGCGTAGCGTCTAGTTTCCCTTCGCGGAGAGGACCTTTGCTGAGCGGTGCGCGATGACGTCATCGCGCACCGCACAGCAAAGGTCCTCTCCGCGAAGGGAACTAGACGCTGCGCGTCTAGTTTCCCTTCGTGGAGAGTACCTTTTGCTGTGCGGTGCGCGATGACGTCATCGCGCACCGCTCAGCATTTAAGCGGCGCTTCTACTGTACAGGGGGCTTGACTGACCACGCCCCCTGTATTAAGCCACGCCCCCATTCCCTGCCCGGGGCGCCGAGGGCCCTCGAACCAGCCCTGGGGATCGCATACGATATATCACATGCAAAATGTACGAAATCATTTGGAATCGTATGGAACCACTCCCGGGAAGCTCCCGGGAGAGTTCAAGGGAAATCGCCCCGACTTCAGCCTCTGGACATATCATTCTAGTGTATGGGGCCCTTTACCCTTTTTCTCAAGTTAGACTCCAAGAGCAGTGAGATTCACCTAGATATGGCAAAGTTAGTTGAGTATCAAAACTGGTACAGGTATATAGCTGTGTTGCACACCTGTCTTATTGTGTAAGGAGACAAATGATTTATACTCGTACAGTCTAGGGTCAAAACAGCAGATATCAGCAGACAAGGACTAAACAAAGTGAAGTCCAATAACCAGTTCATAAGTCTTGTACATGGTAAGGCATAACTATCAGAAAGGGATGAAGAAAAACATGATCCAGAAAGAAAGTCCAAGGTTTGGCAGGTATATAGCAGACAAGGGTTATGCAAAGGGAGCAAAATATTTTAATACACAGTAGTTTAACCTAGCTGAGAAGAGGGGTAGTCAAGAAGCATGACAAGTGTCAGAAGCCAATGTGCTGCAAACACACTGCACATGTACTTAGGCTAAATTGCGATTGCAGTTTAGTGAAATATGATTGCAATTTGACAGGAAGTGACCGTTCAAGGATGTTAACATA
This sequence comes from Pseudophryne corroboree, assembly GCF_028390025.1. Lineage (NCBI taxonomy): Eukaryota > Metazoa > Chordata > Amphibia > Anura > Myobatrachidae > Pseudophryne > Pseudophryne corroboree. The sequence continues at coordinate 244,323,296 of NC_086445.1, read as the reverse complement.
GCCATTGTGGGGAGTGGTTGGAAAAACAGACAGATCATGGTCATTTTCTGGATGTGTATCTGACATCAGTTGCAATAGATTGTGACTAAAAACATGGCGCCAGTGCAACTGCATCCTCATTATTCTGAGTAGCCCTGGGTCAACAGCAATTGTAGATGGATCTCAATTTCTGCGTATGCAACGCAATTTTGCAATTGTATATACAATTTTGAGATTCTATACGCAATTTTGAGATTGGATTGGTGGACGTCTTTTGCCTTTCTGGGCGGATCTTCACATGCGATATTTAGCAGAAGCACGATTGAGAATATCACGATTTCTGTCTCAATAGAGATCCAAGCTGAATTAGTTCCTTAAAACAGAGCTATATGAAACTGCTAGGTGAAATCCCATTGTAAAGTGCTAAGGGGTAGAGGTAAGTCAGTTGGTTGTGCAGTTATTTTTACCAACTCGAGGAACTGGAAACCTATCTAAGCCTATTGGCAATGTCTCACCTTAGAATCTTAGATACATATCAACTGGCTAACGTACTGCAGTAAGTGGCAAAAACTTTAAATGTGCATACAGATATTGAAACACATATCATTGACTGCAACATACATACTAGATTTGAGGAACAAAGAGCAGTCTCAGGTAATGAACATAGGGCTTCTGCCTCTGCATATACTCCTGCTCTACTAAAATAAATATTTTAGCTGTTGACCGTCGAAGTTTAGCCTTTAACTCAATCTTTGCATTTATCTGATAAACTGTGTACCAAACCCAGCTAGCTCAGACCATTCTTGATTTTAGCAAATCTATATTTACTCTATCTGTCAGCCTTTCCGGCTATCAGACTCCAATTCCAATCCGAGTCCTCGGGCCCTAAAATGGAGTCCATAAGAGGAAGTTTGCTAAGTACACTAAATCAAATAACAATAAAATTCTGTAATTATCGCACAGAAACAGCAAGATAATGCTGCATGTATATTAAATGGAGAGTTCACTAAAAGACTCCAACATAAAATGTTCAGTAGCAATATTAAATATACAATTGCGCATATAACTGTGTTCATGATTCAAACAAGATAAATAATTACCCTTACTAAGAATGATTCCATATATGCAGAGCCGGCGCCACCACTAGGCAGCTTTAGGCAGCTTACTCTTGCTCAGCTCCTCCTCTTCTTTAAGAGGAGGAATATTTCGAGCGTTACCGGAGAAGCGGAGAGGAGCAGAAGAACTGTACGTACCACTAGCTGGCAGCACGCCCCGTATGCAGTGTGTGTCCTTGTGGTGCGGGAATATTTAGGCGCGGAGAGGAGCAGAAGAAATGTAACAATAGCCGGCAGCACACTGACAGCGCTGGTGGGCGGCTGATAACAGATGGGTGGCCGCGGCATCCCTGCAGCGCAGTCAGTGTGAGTGTAACCCATCAGCAGCGGCTCTAATACTCTATGCACATAGAGTAAGCAGCATGCTGCCGGCTATTGTTAAATTTCTTCTGCTCGTCTCCGCGCCAACATATTCCCGCACCACAAGGACACACACTGCATTCGGGGCGTGCTGCAGGGATGATTATGTTGTACTAAGTGAGGGACTGGTGCTACACTGCGGAGCAGACTGCGGGCGGCTCCCCTGCTGCTGTTCCCTGTCTTCTGCAGCCTGCAATGTAGTGGCCTCAGATTGGTCCCTAATATACATTTTTATGGGCAAAAGTCTTTACTGGGACTCCTTGTCAGTGCTCCATTCCTCTACTGGTGTGTGTGTGTATGTATGTATGTATATATATATATATATATGTGTATGTATTTTATATATATATATTATATATATATATAAATATATATACTGCATGGCATTGAATGTATACATCTTCAGTTCGGCTGCACTCAGGAGTAATCTATCCTACGTTGTCCAGACACATTGTAGGCTGTGTGGGGTTTTTTTTTGGGAAGGGGAGGTGCAAAGGGGGCGGGGGGTTGCAGCAGGCATATGTTTTGCCTAGGGTGCCGAAAAACCTTGCACCGGCCCTGCATATATGTGGACTCTAAATCAAGGGTGATTATTTATCTTGTTTGAATTCATGAACACAGTTATATGCGCAATTGTATATTTAATATTGCTACTGAAAAGTACACTAAATCGACAAATTAGAGATGCAAACATTTGTGCTTATCAAAGTAAGATCAGGCAATTGCAAATTCCTGTTCACTCTCAGGAAGAATAATCTAGTTTGCAGAAACACTTAAAAAAAATAATGTGAGGCTGCTTACCAGACAAGGATTGCCAGCCCCTCAGCCCAGTCCAGCAGTTCAGCAGCAGGACTCAGTCCACCCAGCCATTCTGCAGTTGAGAGCAGCTGCTATCAGCCAGCAGGCAGCAGCTGTCCGGGTGGAGGAAATGAGTGGAGGAGTATGAGTGCCATTAAACTCCTGTATCTCTTACCCTGTCCATGAGGATAGATACACTGCTTTCACATGTGAAAGAGGGATCTAGCGGTGGTGGCAGGGGCAGTTGCAGGAGTCACACCTCAGAGAGAAGTCCGCGTCCATCCAGCTGTCAGTAAGTTAAGTGCCCACTGTTATCTATCAGTCCTGCAGACTCAGCAGTTGCTCTGACGGGCAGAGCCGGCCCTAACCAATATGATGCCCTAGGCAAACTTTTGGCTGGTGCCACTTAGCACCACCACCATCAGTTCCGCCTCTGACCCTGTACCCCTTTGCCAGCACCATCACCCCTCACCCATAGCATTCGTCATTTTGGTCCTCCTACCCCCTATATTTTAAATAGAAACAGCACGTACATTTGGTGCACAGCCCAAAAAGGGGCGTATTCTTGCTGGGAAGGGGCATGGCCACACAATAGTACCCCCAATTTAAATTACGCCACACAGTAATGCAACTTTATTCACATATTATGCGATAGTGTCCCTTATTCAGGTTACATCACGCAGTAGCACCACTTTACCTTATATACGTTACTCCTCACAGTAGTGCCCCTTATTCACAATACACCACACCATAGGTGCTCTTTATTCACATTAGATCACACAGTAGTGCCCTTCTATAATTTACGCCACATAGTAGAGCACCTTATACACATTATGCCACACATTAGTAATGCCTTTAAACACATAATACAACACAGTAATGCCCCTTACACATATGACACACTTTATTAATGTCCTTATAAACATAATGCACCTTACACATTATGCCAACCTTTATTAATGCCCTTATACACATAATGGGCGGTATTCAATTCTTTTCACCCCCTTCCACACCCGTTTTGTTTCTGCTGACAGGCATGGTGTAATCATTTTAGCTCGCTATCCCTGGAGTAGCGATGGCGCCCATCCCTTTGTGCAGCTAAACCTGATTTTCAGTTAGGTACTTTGTGGCTTGATATATTCATTACTTAGTTGTTTCTTGTGCATTCAGTGCATACAAAGTAAAAGCTTGCAGTGGCCAATCATTTATCTACCTGTGTAATGTGATACAGCATTTTTTGTAGAGATGAGCAGGTTGGGTTCTCAGAGAACCGAACCCCCCGAAGGTCACGCTTCGAGCCCGGAACCGAGTCTGGCTCTGGACTTCCTGCCAGACTCGGAAACCAGAATGAGGCAAAATGTCATCATCCCACTGTCGGATTCTCACAGGTTTTTGATCCCATATCAACAGCCGCGCGTTGCTGCCATTTTCACTCTGGACTTGGAGAGTAAGGGAGACAGACCTCTGTCTCTGTGGGTGGTGGCATCTTGTGGGGTCAGTGTGTGCTCTGTAGGGGTGCTGCTCCTGTCACTGTTAGGGGTGATGTCCTGGCTGTCACTGGTGTTTCATGTGCTGTTAGGGGTGCTGCAGCTGTACATGGGTGTTGCTGTCCTGGCTGTCACTGTGTTGTACAGGGGGCATGGGCACTGTCCTACTGAATGCTGTAAAAATTCTAGGATGCTGTTGTAAAAATAAAAACACACTGGTCCTGTATGCTGTGAAAATACAGGGGTGCTAGCCCAGTCTTATATGCTTTAAAAATTCAGGGGCGCTGCTGTTAAAATATTACACTGGCCTTGTATGCTGTAAACATTAAGGGGTGCATTTTTTAAAATAAAAGCACACTGGTCCTGTATGTTGTAAAAATCCAGGGGTGCTGCTGTTAAAATATTACACTGTCCCTGTATGCTGTAAAAATCCAGGGGTGCTGTTGTTAAAATAAAAGCACACTGGTCCTGTATGCTGTAAAAATAGAGGGGTGCTGCTGTTAAAATATTATACTGGCCCTGTATGCTGTAAAAATTCAGGGATGCTGCTGTTGTTAAAATAAAAGCACACTGGTCCTGTATGCTGTAAAAATACAGGGGTGCTGTTGTTAATATAAAAGTACAATGGCCCTGTCTTGTAAGCTGTAAAAAATTATGGGGTGCAGTAAAATAAATGTACACTGGCCTTGTCTTGTATGCTGTAAAAATTCAGGGGTGCAGTAAAATAAATGTAAACTCTCCCTGTCTTGTATGTTGTAAAAAATTTGGCGTGCATTGGAAATCAAGGTACACTGGCCCTGTCTTTTATGCTGTAAAAATTCAGGGGTGCAGTAAAATAAATGTACACTGGCCCTGTCTTGTATGCTGTAAAAATTCTAGGGTGCAGTGAAAATCAATGTACGCTGGCCCTGTATGCTGTAAAAATACACGGGTGCTGCTATTAAAATAAAAGTACACTGGTCTTGTATGCTGTACAAATACAGGGGTGCTGCTGTTAAAATTAAAGCAGACTGGTCCTATATGCTGTAAAAATACAGGGGTGCTGCTGTTAAAATAATATTACATTAGCCCTGTATGATGTAAAAATTCAGGGGTACAGTTGTTAAAATTAAGCACAACAGTCCTGTATGCTGTAAAAATACGGGGTGCTGCTTTTAAAATATTACACTGGCCCTGTATTATGTAACAATTCAGGGGTGCTGTTGTTAAAATTATAGCACACTGGTCCTGCATGCTGTGAAAATACAGGGGTGCTGGCCCAGTTTTGTCTGTTGTAAAAATTCAGGGGTGCTGCTGTTGTTAAAATAAAAGCACACTGGTCATGTATGCTGTAAAAATTCAGGGGTGCTGCTGTTAAAATATTACATTGGCCCTGAGTGCTGTAAAAATTCAGGGGTGCAGTTGTTAAAATAAAAACACACTGGTCCTGTATGCTGTTAAAATACAAGGGTGCTGACCCAGTTTTGTATGCTGTAAAAATTCAGGGGTGCTGCTGTTAACATAAAAGCACACTGCTCCTGTATGCTGTAAAAATTCAGGGGTTCTGCTATTAAAATATTACACTGACCCTGTATGCTGTAAAAATTCAGGGGTGCCACTGTTGTTAAAATAAAAGCACACTGGCCCTGTATGCTGTTAAAATACAGGGGTGCTGCTCTTAAAATAAAATTACACTGGTCCTGTATGCTGTAAAAATTCAGGGGTGCTGTTAAAATAAAAGTACACTGGTCCTGTATGCTGTAAAAAAACAGGGGTGCAGTTGTTAAAATAAAAGTACACTGGCCCTCTTTTGTATGCTGTAAAAATTCAAGGGTGCAGTAAAATAAATGTACACTGGCCCTGTCTTGTATGTTGTAAAAAATTAAGGAGTGCAGTGAAAATCAATGTACACTGGCCCTGTCTTGTATGTTGAAAAATTTCACGGGTGCAGTAAAAATAAATGTACACTGGCCCTGTATGTTATAAAAATACAGGGGTGCTGCTATTAAAAGAAAAGTACACTGGTACTGTATGCTGTAAAAATACTGGGGTGCTGCTGTTAAAATAAAAGTATACTGGCCCTGTATGCTGTAAAATACAGGGGTCCAGTGAAAATAAATGTACATTGGACTTATCTTGTATGCTGTAAAATTTAAGGGGTGTTGTGAAAAAACGGGTGCTGGCACTGTCCGTGGTTGCGATGTCTAGGCCTGACCTTCACAACACTATGGGAAGAGTAGGCTCCTACCCCCATTTGCACGCCCTCTGCAAGTGCTGGGAGGAGCACCGCCAGTCCAGTTGCTGATATTGAGTTGAGGATGTCACTGTAGAAGTACACCAGGATGAGGAGGATATGGGTGTAGCTGGAACTGTGGAGGAAGTTGACGATGAGGATTCTGATGGTGATGTGGTTTGTTTGAATAAGGCACCAGTGGAGACAGTTGTTGACCATGGGATGAAAAAGCCCATTGTCATGCCTGGGCAAAATACCACAAAAGCCACCTCTTTGGTGTGGAATTATTTCTCCATAATTCCGAACAACAGGTGTCAAGCCATGTGTTTACTTTTTAATTCATAATAAGTAGGGGTAAGGACGTTAACCACCTAGGAACATCTTCCCTTATACGTCACCTACAGTGCATTCATAAGTCATTGTCAAGTTCAGAAACTTTGGGTAGTAGTGTAAGCAGTCCACTGACACCTAGATAATGTGGTTTTGTTTGAATATTATTTCTCTGTGAGGATGAGGATGTAAACACTGAATCTGAGGATGAGGATGACATCTTGCCACTGTAGAGCCAGTTTGTGCAAGGAGAGATTAATATTTGTTTTTTTTGGGTGGGGGTCCAAACAATTTAATCATTTCAGCCACAGTCATGTGGCAGACCCTGTTGCTGAAATGATTGGTTGTTAAAGTGTGCATGTCCTGTTTATACAACATAAGGGTGGGTGGGAGGTCCCAAGTACAATTCCATCTTGCACGTCTTATCTTTGCCACAACATTCCAGGGGTACTGCCCTATATGGGGTGCTGCCTCTCTGCCCTATCAGTCCAGGGGTGGTGCCCCTCTGCCGTTTAAGTCCAGGGGTGCTGTTGCCTGTCTGCTGTGCTGTGTAATTCTCCAGGGGTGCTGCCTATGCTGTATAAATCCAGGGGTGCTGACGTATAATTCCAGGGGTGCTGCTGTACTTGATCCTAGGTTTAAATTAAAGCCTAGAGCATATATGAAACAAGCTTCAACATCACAAACAGATTTGTGAAAACATAGCTGCAAAAGTGGAAATGGAAATTGCTATTTTGATGAAGTGTTTTTAAATAAAGTGGAGAAAGACCACATTTGTGGCCAAAGTCAGTGTGACTCAGAAGAGACTGAATCATAATCCAGCGCAACTGCAGGAGAGGTAAAAGTGATATTTTCTGCCGGAGCATTAGAGAGAGGTTCTTCTGAATTATTTTATGTTAGGGACTCAGTCAAATGAATGGCTCCAATTAGTCAACCTTAATTTTGATTTATTATTGATGTTCCACATTTTGGCATTATTTATTTAAACGATGCACATTTTTTGTACTGGGATCTTCTTTTCCTAAGGGCTGCAAAAAGGGTTATCGCAAGACCTTGTGGTGTTAGAAAAACAGAGTTTCAGTGATCTTGCTTTGCATCAGCTTTCCATTGCACTGCAGCACTTGATGGGCCAGGAGCTCCTGTGAGGCACAAACAGTTACTGAATAAGCCTAGTATGGAGTCTCATGGTGGCTTGCTGTGGGCACAGAGGTTAGCATTGCTTCCTCCCACAGTCCTACTTATAGTATGAAATGAGTTTTGACTGTAGAGTGGTAAGCTCCACTAGGGCAGAGGCTCAGTAACAAAAAAATTAACTGCACAATTGTGCTTAGTACTTTACCGAACCCACCCGAACTCAACTTGCCCCATCCGGGGCTGCTGTGCAGGCACAGGAGGGGCTGCTAATACATCTAAGGGGCTGCTTTATTTAAAAATAAAATATGAATAAAATAAGACACACAGGTATGCTCACATGCGTGTAACTGGGACATACAGGTATGCTCACATGCGTGTAACTGGGAGCTGTGAAAAACAAAAATAAGGCATCTGCCACAAAATATGTAAATAAAAATACAATAAAAAAGAGGAAAAAAAGAAACCCATGAGATTTTCACAAAATACAGTAAGCCTCCAGACTACGTGGAGGGGAAAATATCCAATCTTGATCCTGTGGTATACACAAGTTTATTTGCATCCCAGCATTAAATCCGAGATTATCTTAATCCCTGTAAATGGAGAAAGCGGTACAAATTTGGAGGCTTTGGCCCCTAGTTTTTCAGTTTGTCCACTAATGTGGTAATTAATAATTATATATTTGTTTGGTTGAAGTCCTTTCTGTTCCCCACCAAAATAGGAGTGGAGGTGAAAGCCCGTTTGTTGTTCCTGTTGTGTGTGCCTCTCTAATTTTTAATCACCTTCTTGACACTGTCCTCTTCCTCTTGCTTCTTCTCATAATGTGAAAAGTCATCAAAGAAGGAGGTGGTATGTTTGTGTAGCTAGCTATGATTCGGAGAACTTGGCAAGATTTTTCCAGGGGGACCACCTGTCGCTGAAATGATGGGTTTATTAAACTGTGCATGTCCTGTTTAAACAACATAAGGGTGGGTGGGAGGACCCAAGACAATGCCATCTTGCACCTCTTTTTTTTCTTCTTTGCATTATGTGCTCTTTGGGGGCCTATTTTTTAAAACTGCCATCCTATCTGCCACTGCAGTGCCACTCCTAGATGGGCCAGGTGTTTGTGCTGCCCATTTGTGTCGCTAAACTTAGTCATCCAGCGACCTCAGTGCAACTTTTGGCCTAAAAACAATATTGTGAGGTGTTCAGAATAGACTGAAAATGAGTTGAAATTATTGTTATTGAGGTTAATACCATAGGATAAAATTTACGCCCAAATTCTGGGATTTTAGCTGTTTTTATGTTTTTTTTCAAAAATCATCCAGATCCATAACCTGAAAGGGTGGTTTTGGCAAAACCAATCCAGATCCAAAACACGAGCGGGGATTCAGATCCAAAACCAAAACACAAAACCTGAAAAGTGTCCGCTGCACATCTCTAATTTTTTGTCCATGTTAAAGACTCTTGTTAAAGGCTTCTTGGAAGGGGTGGATTGGCCATAAGGCTCACAATTACCGTTGTGGCATTTTGTAAAGGGACAGGAGTGGGTGTTAACTGCTGGAGTAACATTTTCTATGGTGTTTCTGGGCTACACAGGTTGGATGGGAGAAGTTTTCTTATAGTTTGGTCTCTGTGGTAATGATTTGTGCATCTATTTGCTGGAGGTTTTGGGGTCTGTGTTCAGTCTTGATGAGGAAGGTGGTGTTATTTGAAATGTGGAGGTTTGGAGTTTGTCACATGAGCATAAAGGACTGTGAGTGTTGTGGCCACTAGACTACCAAGCATATTGAAACCAGCAGCCTCTACACATATGTAATGCCCGCAAGGGGCTCTTTTTCGCTCACCCCGCTGCCTGCATTCCGTGGTCGGGATCCCAAGCGCCGATATATTCTAGTACACCCACTAATCCCACTTACTTTGATGTTGATGCATTTATTCAGCTATGCATTTAGATCAACCGAAGACTGTGGTAGCAAAAGAGAGATTAGGAACTGTTAGAGTGTGATTTGTATACATCAGTTTTAAAACCTTACAATATTTAGGGCCACATCATTAGACAGTTCAATTGCCTCATCTGCATTAATGTAAATTATGTTATTAGGAATGCTCTCAAATTACTAATATTTGTTTATAATGTGGTTGTGTAGGGCATTAAGAATTTAGATGTCAAAATATGATTTGTCAAACCATTGCTATGACAGACATTAGCTGTTTCCATGGAGACCAGTGTATTAAATTCCATGTCACAGTCAGTAATTCCCCTGGCTCAAGAGTAAGGCCCTCTCCCTCTGCACTCTTAAGGGGGTTACTCATGGAGCGATAATCTAAGCAATCTGACTACATTACTTAGATTTTCAGCAAGATCTCTCCGTGTGTACCCCCCACAGCTATAGCGATGTGCAGCCCCGCGCGTCGCTATAGCTGCTGCTAGATTGGCCCGCTGGGTGAAATGAGCAGCCCCCCCAGATCTGCCCGTGAATATGGGCCTTTAGGGGTCTATTTTTCAAACCCTGCCTGTGACATGGCAATTAGGAGTTAATTGGCTGGTCATTTATCTCTCTGCTTTATCTCCATCCAAGGCTTAGTAAATAGACACCCTAGTCTATTACTCCAGTTAGACTTTCTTCTAGAGTTTTTCAAATTGCCAACCAGACCATACATAACTCTAGGGCTGGTGACAGTTTAATTGAAATCAACTTTGCATAGGACACTGCACTTAATCAAGAACTTATTCTTGATTAAGGAAGTTATTGAGCAAGCTGTCTTTTTTTCTTCTGAAACCAGTACTTTCTGAAAACATTGAATTGCAAATGATTATAGAGCCAGGACATCATGAAACTATTAGTTTTCATTTGGTTTCATTACCCACATGTCCCAACAATTTGGGAAGCCCTTGACTCTTCCAAAGATTTGGATAAATTGACACAACCAATCCAGAGAATTTGCAGATAAAATGAATGCACATTAATTATCTCCTAATTGCCTCTAAAATGGTACCATTGTTTTCCTGGAATAATGTATACCCTTTGGGCTGATTTATTCTTTTTATGAACCAGAGATTTTATGAACCAGAGAGTACATGGATTAAAATGTAAAGAAGAGCATTATTCATCATTCCACTTCTACACTGGTGCAAATGTATTCCTTGTTGAAAAGAAGGAATCTACCATATGTCCCTGGATTGACTATAGGATATTAAATAAGGGTATCTTAATTCCCAAGCTGGTTGTACCTTAATTCCCAAACTGGTTGTACCTTAATTCCCAAACTGGTTGAGAGGCTACAGATGCCTATGATTTTTACCAGCCTTGACTTACATGTTTACGTGTTTCTTAAAACAAACTTCCTTCAGGACTACTAGATATGGACAGTTTGAGTATTTATCTAGTCTCTTTCGATTTGTATAATGCCCTACAATTTAGCAAAATTCCATTAATAATGTTTTAACTGGTTCATTTTCTTTTTTTTCAAAAACCGCTCAAAAATTGTTGCCATATTCCATACCTCCCAACTTTCATGCACCACGAATCGGGAGTCCTGCAAAGCCGTGTCCTCTGTGAAAGGGGGTGTGGCTTCAGAGAAAATGGGCGTGGTACTGTGCCACCATTTTCCATTACTGTGGTGGCATGGCCAGCGCTCTGAGCTGCTGGCATACCCCCAGTCCCTCTCTCCGTGATTAGACTCTGTGTGCACATGCGCACAGCATCTATTCACTGCGGCTCTATAGCAGAGCAGCGAGTGACAGTAAGCCTCCCAACCCCCCACTGCAGGTCGCTGCGGCCCGCGGGTGTGACAGCGGGACAATCCCAAAAAATGTGACTCTCCCGCGAAAATCGGGACAGTTGGTAGGTATGATATTCTACTTATGTAAAAGGAGAAATATACACTAAAGTGGACCCATCGCCTAAATATAGTGAAATAATGCCTTGTGTGAGCTGAACTAATGCCCATTTTATTAATTCTCTTGGAAACGTATGTCTCAGTGATCTCTCCAGTTAACAATACAGCCATTGGCATAATACAGGTTCAGGATCGCGATTTTTGACCGATTGTCAGTATCACAGTGTCCAATTAGAGGCCGCTTTGATCAGATTAAAATGGACCCGCGATCATGCGATAACACATGGGATCTGGTATAAGCTTCGAATCCCATGTGTTATCGTGGATTCGGCAGGCCATTTATCGTGGATTATGCTTTAGGTGCCTGAGCCACCCAAAGCATAATCCATGATTAGTGCCTTCATCAGGGGGAGGAGCGCGCTGCATCAGGGCTAATTGGATAGCTCCTGGTGATACAATTACCCAAGGTCATTGAACATGGATAATTGGATAACCCCCTAAGACCCATAAGTGGCTGATTACAAGGTTGATTATTTAAAACCATCATCATTCCACTTATTGGTGGGTGACATCAAGAAAACATTTATTTTGGAGAATATTGTGGATGCTCATTTCACTTGAGTCAATATTGTCAAGAACTCTTCAGCAGGAACAAATGTAAATGGAATAGACTGCTTTCATGACTATTCTCCTTTCTATATGTAGGACAGAAGTGGTCCTACAATAAGATGTTATCTACATTAACCTGGAAATTGAAGAATCAAGGCACTTCCACGTCTGGGAATGATGTTGTTTATGTCTTTGGGAATTATAGAGTAACCAGTGGTGCAAGTAGAAGTATTTTCTTAGTGGTACTGAGTTCTAAAACATGGGCGTGGCCATGTTTTGTGAGGGTGTGTGGCTGCATGATACTAGGAGGAGTGGCTACATGAAACTAGCAGCGTGGCCACATGACACTGCTCCTTTTCTTTGCACTCTGGAGGCAAGGCTAGAAATATATAGTAATGCCTCCAGTATAATAGACATATATAATGATACCCCCAGTATAACAGAAATATATAGTAATGCCCCCAATTTAATAACAATATATGTACTTTAGTAGTGCCCCTGGTATAATAGAAATATAAAGTAGTGTCCACATTACAATAGAAATATATAGTAATACCCCCATAATAATAATAGAAATATATAGTGGTGTCCACATTATATGAGAAATTAATTACCCCACACAGTGAAGCCAGAGACATGCCCAGCAGCCCAGCCTGTGAAGAACAAAAGCCGCTCATTGCCAATGCACCATGTAAGGTGAGTGAAGGGAAAAAGCTGCACTACTGCACCCAGCAAGGGACGCCGCGGGAAAGTGCATCCAGAATCCTCTCTTTCCACCAGCCACAGCTGCTAGATGAGGAAGCGTGATGTGATGTCATGATGCTTCCAGTAACCCTGACAAAGTGGGAGGCTCCATCATGCTGTCAAGCACCATGGTCGTGTTGCTCGATGGCACTTTATACTTGTGGTTATAACGGTCATGGGTGCAAAGTGTGTGGTAGGTGGTACTGCGTACTGGCTGCCAAGTTCTTTAGGGCATGCTGTACCCAAGCGTACCTGCATACTTGCACCACTGAGAGTAACTCTTCCCTATATAAATTTAGCTTAATAATCACAGTCTATGCATACAGTATATGCATGAGTGAATAATGGATAGCATCAGATACTGAAAAGGGGCCTGATTTAGAGGTAGACAGAGGATCGATTCAGTCACAGATGGGCAATGTTTGGTCATCTGTGCATGTGCCAGAGCCGCATTGTGCATGTACCGCATTGGACTTGCAAAAGCTGCAGAGTGCTGCTTTATACACAGCTTGCTGAGAACATATTTTTCAAAATTTTTTTTAAATAGTTTATTAAATAAAAGTATCATTGCATCACCCCCCCAACACACACACACACACACACACACACACACACACACACACACACACAAGTAACAAAAGATCACACTTCCTTCATTTCCATTCGACTCCACTTCCAGGTGGCCAGAGCAGGAGGAAAATCATTTAAGCACACGGATTTCCTCATTCACAACATATGGGGAGGGGGGTGTCTGGTTGCAGCGGGATGGCACAGTTGCATGGGATGTAACCACGTTGGCGATAGCCCAGCTGGCTACAGTAGCATCCTATCGGCCATGCCAGATATCTGGATAACATACTTAATTTTTCTGCTTAGCTTGAACAACATTATAAACATTAAGTACTGTGGTTGAAAGTTATCAGAAAGACTGAAAATTGGAGAAATGTGAATTTAACAGTTCATAGGCTATATTGATTCCCCCAGATGGTCTGAGCATGGATCTCAGTAAAATGGATGTTGTTCCTTTATGAAAAAGGAGTGCAGATGTTTATTGACTTAATTTGGTGGGAAATTCATAAGAAATTTACAATAATCATTGGTTCTTCTATTACACAATTAATAAAAAAGGACATGGTAACTTAAGGAGTAAGATGCTTTTATTCATCTTCTTACCCTTTTTTTTTACACCAGCACTGTCCATAAATGGCCAAGCTAATGCTCTGTCTACAATATTTTCTGAGATTTGTTCACTTTTGAAAGGTAGATATGATTAGTGATTTTCTTCTGAAACATCTTTCAGTGGATGTTAAGTTAATGTTTTACAATGGCTTCTGAACTAACCTTCATGGTTTGTATGTACCAGGCAGCATGAGTAGCAGTGGCAGAACTGTGGGAGGCGATGTAGTTGGCTGCTGCCGGGCTCCTGACCTGAAGGGGGCACCTCTCCTCCATTGCCTCCCACTGCCCAATAATCCATCGCTGCATCTGGATGGAGAAGCTGTGACACGGCAGCAGCAGCTGCCTCCTCATATCCACAGAGATGAGCTGGCAGCTGGCTGCAGGTAGGGGAAGCTCCAGCGCACAGCTGCTCACAGGCACTTCCATTAGTGCTGCCTGGCTGAAGGACTCTCTTTATCTGTCCTGCTGATGACAACAGGTAGGCACTGGCACCACCTGCCTCAAGCTGCGGCACTGTGTGTGTGTGGTTATGGGGTGGGGGGGTGATTAACGAGGGTATCTTTAATAAAAGTTGGCTGCTCTGTGTTTATGTGTGTTAATGTTTTTAAGTAAGGCGTGTGTGTCTGTGTTTTTTTAAGGAAAGTTGTGTGTTTAAGTGAAAGAGGCATGTGAGTGTGTGTAATTGTGTGTGTAAGTGGAGGCATGTGTGTGTAATTGTGTGTGTGTAATTGAAAGAGGCATGTTTGTGTGTGTGTGTGTAATTGAAAGAGGCATGTGTGTGTAAATGAAAGAGTTGTGTGTGTGTGCAAGTGAAAGGCATGTGAGTGTGTAAGTGAAAGAGGCATCTGTGTAAGTGAAAGAAGCATGTGTGTGTGTGTAAATGAAAGAGGCGTGTAAGTGAAAGGCATGTGAGTGTGTAAGTAAAAGTCGTGTGTGTGTAAGTGAAAGAGGCGTGTGTGTGTGTAAGTAAAAGAGGCATGTGTGTGTGTAAGTAAAAGAGGCATATATGTGTGTGTGTGTAAATGAAAGAGGCGTTTAAGTGAAAGAGGCATGTGTGTGTGTGTGTAAGTGAAAGAGGCATGTGTAAGTAAAAGAGGTAAAAGATATACTGTATATATATTCCTACAGTATATGTATTGGGGAGGCACCAACATTTTATCATGACTCATAAAATGAGTCAAAAACTACAAACCTGGCGGGCATTTAAGAGATTATATAAATTATATTTTATGTTACTTCATCTCAGACATGTGTGCTCAAAGGAGATTCCAAACAACTTGCAAGTGGGTTTGCTTCAAATACTTTTTTGTCATCTCATCTATGGAGCTTAAGTTCTATGAATTTTTATAGCTGATTTTCCTACTTCTACAGGTTCAGCAATACAAAGATGGCTCATTTAATCTCAACCAAAGGGGTATCTGCAGCTAAACAAACTGTGGAATTAATGATTCATGAGACTTTCAGAGAATCTGAGAAACATTATATAAACAGACCCATTAGAGCTATACCTAATTTTCAAGTTGGAAACAAAGTCTGTCCACTTAAAACCTCAAGTAACCAATATTTTTTTCTCAAACTGGATCTAAAGGTTATTAGACCATTTAAGATTCCATCTCAGATTAACCAAGTTGCTTTATGCTTCCAGCTTCAAGTCTCTATGAGGTCGATTCAATTCTCCAACAGTTGAATAGCGCCAGGAATTAGCTCCCGTCGCTATTCAATTCAGCTCAAGATGCCCGTTTCTCCCGGACTTAACAGGTTGATTTGTCGGGAGAACGGGCATTCTTCGACTTAACTCCCTGCCATGATGCTGATTCCCACGCGGCAGCACTTTGTCGGATTTCCTCTAGCATCCCCCGGGGGTGAGAGAAGTGTTCCCGACCATTGAGTGTCACTTGGTGCTGTATTGAATAGAACCGGGAGCTAATTCCCGGCGCTATTCAACTGTCGGAGAATTGAATCGACCCCTATGAATAGATATCTTGCCATTGTGGAAGGTGAATAATTTATTGTTGAGGAATTCTTGACTTTAGAACCCAAAAGAATAGAATGCAATATCTGGTGAGGTGGAAGGGATATGGTCCAGATAGACTGGATAGTGTGTTTCACCTTAGGCATCCCAATAATCCTGCTCCTGAATTGTCCAGAAGGATGTTCTGGAAGGAATGCAGCTGTTAGGATGTGAACTTTGGGATTCTGCCTCTTTATCTGTGGGACAGCTTTTTGCCTTGCTCTGTGTCTAAGGTCATTATAAGTGTTGTATATTTCAAGCTAGTTCTAGCTATGCCCGTTGACTTCTTATATAATCCAGCCTCTTCACTTTATTAGTGTGCTCCTGCAAGTTATAAGGTTGTTGCTGGAATTAACTCATGTACCATGGCTGACTTGTCCTTAACTTCACCTGCGCCCCAGTATTTTCCATTGATTTGCTTCATTGTTTATGGTCCCAGCTGTCTCGGATAATTTTTTATTCTACTGAGTCTATACTTACATAATTTACAGCCACTGGATTTTGGTTCTGACTCCAGACCATTACAGATCATTCTGAGTCAAAAATAACACCTAACAAGGTTGAGGAATAAGGTTTATTGTCATACTGTTGTGGGAATATTATTGGTACAGTTTTCAAAGATTGCATTTGCGAAGGTGAGAACATAATCAAGATGAAATGGCAGAAAGACACTCAGTGACACGATCAATGCAGATGGTGAAACATCCAAAAGAGCTTATTAGTTTTAAGTTGTATAGAAAAGAGCAGATGAGTTAGGAGTGAGGCTTTTCGGACTTTGACTGATAGAGGAAATGAAGAGGACATGTATTCAAAAAAACAAACAAAGAGGAGATGTATCCAGAGAAATGGGATGAAGTCAGGATCCCAGCGGTTGAAATTACGACAGAATGCCAACAGCAGTATTCTGACGGTCACAATCTCAATGGATCCCGACTTTAAATACTGTGGTTAGGTTTAGGGTTAAGGTTAGGTACTAGTGGGAGGGTAGGCTGCGGTTGGGGGAATGATGGTTAGGGTTAGGCTGCGGGAGGGGACAGTTAGGGTTAGGCTGCGGGAGATGTGGGTTAGGAATGGTTAGGGTTAAAAAACTCACTGGCATCCACTGGGATTTTGCCATCGATGGGGTCAATTCAATTACAACTCGCATTGCTTTTTCTGAAGAAATTTAATTTTTTGTGCACACCCCCTGAGCAGGTGAAAAAGTAGGGAAAAATCTTTGGGGGAGATTCAAATGTTTGAAAAGTCAGTTGGGAGTCTGTTTTTTCCTATCTAATTACAGGGGAAAAACACACACCCAACCGACTTTTCAAACATTTGAATCTCCCCCTTTATGTCAAGGTTAAAATGTCAGAAGACATTGTAGAACCTCTGGGACACTCATCTTAATGCATAATTATGCATTTGGAGGGGTTTGGTCAGTAAAGATATGTCCGTTTTCAGGTTAATATTGAAAAGAAGCTTATCATTGGGTTAAATGATGAGGGACAGGTACAGTATGTGGAGGTGTTGTATTGCTGGGAGAATGATTTTAGAAATTGCAGATGGGAGCGAAACCATTTTTTTCCTGCAAAATGGTATTAAAACACTGATAAATAACTTTACATACATTTTATCTGTACCCCAAAATGCTTTCATTTGATGAAAAACAATGAATTGCTTGCTATTATAAAAAGTGCACATATCATTCATAAAAGTGCAAAAATCAGCCAGTTGACATCTTTCAAGGCTACTAACAGCCTTCTATATGGTCCTGCTATTTCAGTTGTCACTTTTTGGGGGTCCAGAATGGTTTTCCCACTTTTGATGCATTCTCCTACTGTAGGTTGTTTTTTGTAGCACAACTGATAGAATGCCCAGTATCCAGGGCTCATTGGGGTTTGCAAAGTAACTGTAAAAAACATATGTATCAAAATAAAGACAATACACACATACCAAACGTTTTGATAGTTTATAAAAAAAAAACAAAAAAAACCACAAACACATTTATTACTTACATAAATCCACTTAGAATATTCTCTGTGTTTCAAGTTGCATGAATATCCTGACTTGGCAAAACAAAAACCTCCACTACTTTGAGACCCTGCTGCGAATGACAGACATAGAACCTGTGATTCCCATTAAAATGAATGTCTACACTCCGATTGGTCAGACAGAACAGCCAATTAGAGCAGAGCCATTCATTTCAATGCTTTATTCAAGGCTTATTCCTGTCTTTCACGACAGGGTCCCGTGGGGTCAAATTTAGCATTGTAGTAGTGTTTTTATTTTTATTTTTGCCAAGTCAGGACATGGATGATACTTGGCCTGAAGAAGACCTTCTCAGTCAATTTATTTAAGTAATAAAAGTACAAATATGGAAAATCTGGGGAGCTCTTGTTAACAAACTAATAAAACATTTGACATGTATATTCTGTATTTATTATGATAGATTTTTTTTTCACAGGCACCCTGCAGGTCCCAACGGGTCCTGGATGTAAGGGCAGGCTAGTAGTTTTGTTTCTACAAGTCCCATCGTGACTGGCTTAGGGATGCTTGGCAATGTTGCAGGGGGACCCCATGCTGTGTGCCTCCCTGCTATAGTACCTACATCGCTGGCTGATAATGCCTAATGATGGTAATGGAAAATTCAGGGTGACCCCACACTTTTTGTCCCCAATTTTTCCACTAACCATTTACGATAAAGCTCTAGCGCTGGTTTTACATCAGGGATTTTACATGCCCCTGCCCACCTCCCATTATTTAGATAACTGCATTTGACAGCTAACTTGACAGCCACAGGCACCTCTATTGTTTGTTCATTTGTTCTAGTACATTTCAAAGTGACTGGCAATCTGGCGACTTGTATGTTTAACATTAGAAAAATCAAGTCTATGATTTGCGGTCAACTATATTTCATTCTTGCGGGTTTAACTCGACTTTGAGGTTATTCACATTCTATTACATTTAGTGATTTCAGCTTGCCGAATAATTTCAGGAATCACGCATGTATTATTCACACATGTAAGGCCATTACACTTCACATTGTGGGATCTGTCTATGTGTTACTGTGTCTCTATGGCTCTTTAAAGTATTTTATGGTATTGTTATTTTGTGGCATACATATTTTGTGGTGTTTGTCTTTGTTTACATCAAAATTGCATTGATTGTTCAAATGCTGAATATTTAATGACAATAAAACCAAATTCCAATTCCAAGAGAAGGTGCCATAGGGGATATTAAAGGAATTTAGTATGTTGTTCTTTGGGAACAATTAAGAAACTGAGAGAGAGAGAGAGAGAGAAAATAAAAATAAAATTACTAAGTTACTTTGCTCAAACAGGGCTATAGAGAGCTCCAACAGGCCTTCGTATTGGCGTGGTCAATCTGGGAGGCGCCCCCTCCCCAAATAATGTTGCAAAATAGTGTGCGCACTGCTCAGCACAGGGGAGGCTCCAGGGGGGGAAGGTGAGGTCCAGGGGCCCACATTTAACACTTCTTTCTGCCCACAACCGCTGTATACTAGCAGCGCAGCTGCAGCGATATACTGTATCAGGTAGTGCTTCTGCTCACCGGCAGCAGTCTTCTCTCTCTCAACAGTGGTAGTGGGCAGGGAGGAAAAGTGGGGGCGATCACTGACCTGGGCCCCTCCAACTTACCTGGGTTGGTAGTACACACTCTCCACTCCACCCCTTTACGTCCCCTGTGCTCAAAGTATTGAAATAAGAGGTGCAGTGTTAAGCTATAGGAGCTTTTTTATTTAGAAACAAGCTACATCTTCATTCATTAGACAACTTGTCAAAAGGAATACGGTTTTTCTTTCTCAGGGTTAGTAAGATATAGACTAGCAGAGTGCCATAAATCTGCATAACTAATCAACAGCGAAGGTCTTTTCTGACAAGTTGTTTACTGTAACGTTAACTGGTATAAATCAGGTGCATGTGCTAATAAACCTGGCTCATATACTTTTTTATCATGGAATAAAACTGGCTTATATGCTACCCTTGGAGAGGTAGATGCATCTTGATATCTGTCTGGCTCTGCAAACTGCGCAAAGTGTGTTTCTTGTCAACCACATTTTCAGCCCCAAATTGCAGTAATGCACATTGAAAAAACTCAAAATCACATATACCAACTTTATAGTTTGGGGAATTGGGACAAGCACAATATTGGGGCATGATCTAGGGCCTTGTCCAGCACTTCCAGAGTGTTTGACTGCCCCTTCTCTGATTCCTCTACTCTAAAAGCACTATGAATGCTGCGCACTCCATGGCAGATGTGCGCAGCACTTGTCCAGCAGTGAACTGGATTTATCTCCCAAACTTATCAGTCCAGTCTATACTTGCTGCAAATTATACACCTGGAAACAGGTGTATTTATACTTACATCTAAGCCTGCATAGCCTGCTGCTTTGTCAACACTTTCTCACTGAACTTTGCCTGTGGGAGAATGCTTAATTGCAGCACAATTATGACTTTTCAATGCGAATGACTCTGCAATACTCATACTTGTGTGTACTCGGTTCCAGACCGCACACAGTGCAAAGACAGCTAGTTATGCCCTGCATCAGGCCCTTTATCTGCATTTTGAAATTTTTGCTACAGTAGGTGTGAGTTACCTAATTCATGTACTGTAAAAGGGTTACTTTATAATCCTACTGTTTTGATGATTGGATGTAATGTCTACTCCATTTTTGCAGACATTACTCAAGTGAGAAACATTGGACTCTTAGCAAAACACTTCACTACAACAGCAACACATCTTAAAGATAGATGTGTATTTGTCCTGTGTATATAGGATACAGGTGGGCTAGATCTGCTGTCTCAATATACTCCATTAGTGTAGCCATCAAAGAGAATACCTATAAAGTGTAGACAAGTTGGTACCTTGTTACAGAGCGCCTCTATCAGATGTACCCCAGTGCCCCTGACCTGTGTTGGTGACGGTGTGGAAATATTGGTACTTATTTTCATATTTGGTGAACATGCACCTCGACTTGTATCTTTTTGGAGATGATCCAGTGGCTTATTGCCTCTGTGACAGCTCTTGATTTCCCTCTTACCCCAGCTACTTTGCTCTCATGTGCCCCAATCTGTCAGGGGGCTAAACATACTAACAAATTAATTTGACATTGTTCTTGGACTTGCTTGAATACTTGAGTTGACATTTATGGTCCTTGTCCTCACCCACAACACCAAACCTGGCACACACACATACACCCTACCTCCCTCCCTCTCAGCTCGATTACCCCGTATATTTATCCTTCTTCCCCTCCACGTCTCCTTTTATGCTTCCAAGCATCATTTTTTTTCTATCCCTACATTTCCTCTTCACTACTATTCTCCATGTTTACCCTTACCTTCTATACTCTCTCTCTCTATAACTCCCGGCATTCATTTGGATTGACAGGCCACTAGTTCACATATATTTATATCCCCCTGTCTACTGTGTTTGCTGTTTATACTACTTCTTTCTTTATCGTGAGTTCTTTATGCACATGCTTATATTATTTTACTCTCCAGTGAGTTGCCTGGGTCTATTCATGAGCCTCTTTGGTTTTCCATCATGCTGCCAAATGTCTTCTGATATGTTTGTTATACATTTTTTTATTCTTTTGTTATATTTTGTCAACCTGTATTTCTACTACTATGCTATAGACATTAATAAAGCTTTACAATTTAAAAAAAAAAAAACCTGTTACATAAAATTGGTCATCCTTATATCACCATGATTTGGATGCATAGAGAGTGTGGTTGTGTTGCTCACTGAGGCGGTTCATAAGTGGTTACCAATTTTCATGTAACAGCCTTATTTCACAGAATATGGCGGATTCCAAACTTTACCTAAGAACAATCGTTTTTATGTATAGAATGGTTATATTGTTTATCTCAAACCATAAACCACTTTACTTTCCCATTTTACCCAAAATGCTTACATAAAATACCAAGTGATGAAATTCCATTAAAGGAGAACCCATGACATTAAACTTGGTGCAAAGAGCCTCAGACATATACAGTATCTGGCAATTCCATTACCAAATAGAGATCTGAACAGTACAGAGTATTTGCATTGCTACCTTTCTCCTTGACGGCTTTTACTATTATCTGCCTCTGCTGCATGTACCAGACCCTGGCTTGTCACTGACCGCTAGTATTACTTTCTGCTTCCACTACTGTGTACCAGACTTCTGTTTGTGTCAGACCACTGCTATTCTTACTTGACTCTGCTAAACTGTTCCAGGCCTTATCTTATCTCTGACAAACTGCTATTATTGCCTGTTTCTACTTACTGTATATTTACCAGACCCCAGTTAGTCTTTGACCACTGCTGTCATGTGTTCCCACTACATGCCATGATACCCCGGATTAACTAGAGTTATACTAACTTAAGCAATACTACTGAGTACCATTTCAGCTGTAAACCATCTCAGAACATGGCCTCCAGCCACTGATGTCCATACCGTCAATTATTGAACTGTCATTATTGTTGCCTGTGAAACAATAACTTGTCCCTTATAATATGGCCCCAACAGTTTCTAAAGAGCATGTTTTGATTCAAGCCATTCAGGTACTACAAGCACAAGTTAACTGTTTCAGTATTCAACTGCAAAAATTACAAGTGGCTATGCCCATGACTGCATCAGCCTCAATGGTTCCTAACCTAGAATTAGCATCTGAAGATAAATTATCAGAAAAAGTGTTGTTTTACTGCACCATTATATCTTCGCTCATTGCTGACTGGTATCCAAATATGCCAATAGACATATAATACTGAAAGTAAGCCTTATATTACCACAATTAAACAATGGCAACTCGTCTATTAGGGAGAGAATATACTTTTCTGAACTTGTTAACTTATTTACTGCAAAAGTTCAGCCGATTTTTGATGACCTGCATTGTTCAGCACATGTTCCATCAATGGTGTATTTTACTGACTGGATCATGTCTTTTAAGAGACATCAATTCAAAAAGGTCTCAATGATAGTAACAACGTTGAATTGTGTCAGTGCCAAGAACTCCTGAACCTGAAATTGAACCTATGCAAATTGGCAGTATCAGTGGTCGATTATCAGTTCAGAAAAGAACATGAGAAGGAGAGAAGAAAATGTGTGCCAGTTCTATACATATGCTAGCAGATTGTTCCCTCTGGGGCAACAACTGCGGGACTGTCAGAAAACACTCTGTTGTTATCTTAAAGAGTAAGTGACTCTCTGACCCTGTCAAAGATTAATTGGTTTCCAGGGAGATATATTCTGGACTTGACATTTGACATCATGAATGTGTTTAGGCGAAGGAACAGTCCAGATGTTCAACCTTCCATCTTCCACCTAACATTTCCTTTCCATCTCAACTACCAGATTAGACCATACAGGTCAGCCACTGCCGAATTTCCTAGTGGAACATGAACAGGGCTGGCCCAAGCTTATTTTTTTTAGTAAGCAAAAATCTATTTTGGCGCCCCTTGATTGGATAAAAGGGGTGTGGTCTTACAAGAAAGGAGTGTGGCTACACAATTGTACTCCCCGTGGTACAGGGTGATAGTGGGTGACAGGGAGATAATAGGTTACTGGTGAGGCAGGGGTGACAGGGAGATGGTGGGTGACTGAGGCAGGGTGACATTGAGATAGTGGAAGACTGATGTCCCCAGTGCCAGATACACATGTCCCCACAGCACCAGATATACCCCCCGTGCAGATACACATATCCCTACAGTGCCAGATATGCCGCCAGTGCAGATACATATATCCCCACAGTGCCAGATATGCCCCCAGTGCAGATACATATATCCCCACAGTGCCAGATATGCCCCCAGTGCAGATACATATGTCCCCACAGTGCCAGATATGCCCCCAGTGCAGATACATATGTCCCCACAGTGCCAGATATGCCCCCAGTGCAGATACACATATCCCCACAGTGCCAGATATGCCGCCAGTGCAGATACATATATCCCCACAGTGCCAGATATGCCCCCAGTGCAGATACACATGCCTCCACAGTGCCAGATATGCCACCAGCGCAGATACACATGTCCCCACAGTGGCAGATATGCCCCCAGTGCCAGATACACATGTCCCCACAGTGCCAGATATGCCGCCAGTGCAGATACACATCCTCCCACAGCGCCAGATATGCCCCCAGTGCAGATACACATGCCCCCACAGTGCCAGATATGCCCCCAGTGCAGATACATATATCCCCACAGTGCCAGATATGCCCCCAGTGCAGATACACATGCCCCCACAGTGCCAGATATGCCCCCAGTGCAGATACACATGCCCCCACAGTGCCAGATATGCCGCCAGTGCAGATACACATCCCCACACAGTGCCAGATATGCCGCCAGTGCAGATACACATCCCCCCACAGTGCCAGATATGCCCCTAGTGCAGATACACATACTCCCACAGTGCCAGATATGCCCCCAGTGCAGATACATATATCCCCACAGTGCCAGATATGCTCCCAGTGCAGATACACATGGCCCCACAGTGCCAGATATGCCCCCAGTGTTGATACACATGCTCCCACAGTGCCAGATATGCCCCGAGTGTTGATACACGTGCCTCCCACATTGCCAGATATGCCCTCACTGCTGATATACATACCCCCTACCCCCACAGTGCCTCCCAGTGCTAGATATGCCCACAGTGCCTCCCCTCCCCCCCGAAAAAAAAGTGCTGCTCACCTCTTTTCAGCTGCTGGTGTGAGGGGAGGAGAGCGCAGCGCGCGCCTCTCCTACCCCTCCATCTCCAGCGGCAGTGTATATCTTAAATTCGGCGCCAGCCCGTGAGCCAATTAGAGCTTGCAGTCCGGCAACCAATCAAGAGCCTTAGCTGCCGGTCCGCGAGCTCTGATTGGCTCACGGGCCAGCGGCGAATTTAAGATAGACACTGCTGCTGTAGACGGAGGGGTAGGAGAGGCGCGCGCTGCGCTCTCCTCCCCTCACAGCAGCAGCCGCTGGAGACCTCAGAGTGCGCCAGGCAGCGGTGGCCGGGAGCGGATCAAGCCGCTTGCTGGCCACCACTGCTGTAAAGAGTGAGTCACTGTGACTCACTGTCTGCAGCAGCGCCCTCTACTGCCTGGTGCTCAACGCGGCTGCGTAGCCCGCGTATGCGTCGGGCCGGCCCTGAACATGAAAAACATACTGCTTGAAACACTAATTATCTTGGAGCTCTTATTGTCAATCCAATTGTCTAAAAGGATTGAAAGCAGTAAAAATGGTCAATAATTTTTCCACTGCCACAAGTTTGCCATTCCTAGTCCATAGATGTATGTTTCTGATCTTTTAAGACTTTGCCATCACATTGTGAATGGGATTGTCCCATCAATCTTATGCCTGTGAAAAATACCTCCTTGGGGCCGAGTCTATCCCCTAACCTTGTCCAAGACCAAGGTAATGTTGAGTACATTCAGAAAAATGTAAAATAAGACTTTATCCCCAAGATCCAAACTCCAGCAGCAGCAGCAGCGTGGTTCTTATTTGTAAAGAAAAAAGGTGGGAGTCTGAGACCTTATATCAATTACAGGGCAAAATTGAGAAATGTTTGTTTGAGCTATATAGGTTCTGGCACAGGTCTAAAGATGGAGCTGGAGAAACTGCAAGCTATTATCAGTGGGCTACAGCCCACAGGACTCTAAAGTCATGCAGTGCTTCCTTGGAATTGCCAACTATTACTGACAATCCATAAAAAATACTCCACCATCATTTCTCCAATTGTTGCTCATACCTCCTGTACTAAAATCTAGTCCACTGACTCCAAGGAAGCCTTCTGAAATCTTAAACAGGACTCTAAATCCACTCTTATTCTGAGACAGCCATAAATTGACCATACTTTCTTCCTATAAGTGGATGCTTCTACCATTATATGATCAGTATTATCCCAAAGAATTGCTCAGGGGAAAATGCATCCATGTGGTTTCTTTTCTTGCAAACTTTGCCAACGGATAAAAACAATTCTATTGAAAATAAAAAAATTGCTGGCCATAAAATTGCTCTGGAAGAATGGTGCTATGTATATACAGTTCATAAGAATCTTTTATGTTTTCAGAGTGCACAATGATTGAATTCATGGCAGGCAAGTTGGTATTGGTTCGACATGGTTCTCACGTATAAAAATAAGAATGTAGACTCATTATCATTGTTCTCCAATTTCTGAAATATGGACAGTAGAGCAAATGTAACCAACACTCAATCCTTCGTGTGTTGTGTTCTTAACCTCCACCCATCCAACGCCACCCACTGGTACACCTTCATCTTAAACATCTACACTGGGCTCATGCCATACATTTAGCTGGGCATGCTGGTACCACTAAAACTTTATCCATATTACTTATTTAGTAACAGTTATTTATACAGTGCACACATATTTTGCAGTGCTTTATAGAGAATTTGAAGTGGATTAAAAGAACAAACTGGGTGCTTCTCTGGATGTTAGCAGGCCCTCCTTGATACAAGAGCCACCCCCGGTGCTCTCAATATAGTTGCAGAAAACTTGGAATTATGTCAGGATTGGTGTTGCCAAGTGGTAACCCATATTCATCTACATGTACCACAGCCTTTCAAAGTCATTTGTAATTAGTGCTTCTATTGTTGGGACTAGGGGCCTAATTCAGACCTGATTGCTGTTGTGCAAATTCGCAAGGTGGACGATTATCGACCAGCTGCACATGCATATGGATCGTAAGGCGCACGTACGAGGCCAAACTGTGAAAGAAATCAGCATCTTTTTTGCGAACACAGGTTGATTGTCAAGAAGCGGATGTTTGGGGGTAGTAACTGGCTATTTTCTGGGAGTGTCAGGAAAAACGCAAGCGTTTTTAGGGAGGGTGTGTGACGTCAGCTCCTGCCGATCAGCCCATTTCTTTTGCACTGTAGGAGTAAGTCCTGGGCTACACACAGACTGCACAGACTGGAAAAAACATTAGATGGTAAGTGAGTTGCGAATGAATTTGCAGCTGACCGGCATTTGCAAAGCTTTTTTTACTGGGCATACGCAGACTTGCATGGGGTGGAATTTCACTCTGTCTGGGTGGTGATTATCCGATTGCAAACCTCTGCAAATTCGCAGAGGAGCGATCAGGTCTGAATTAGGCTCTAAGTCCTTTACTGTTATCTACAGTATAAGACGTGTTTTGGGTTTATCTACACCCAGGAGGTTCACATGTTAGTATCCATTACTCCTACCATGCATCCAATTTATTTATGTATGGTTCTCATTGGTATGAGCTTTTTAGAGAATATTTTGTCATTCATATCGGTCCCTGCTATAGTGGAACTTACAATTTATGTTAATAAAACCCGTTTGAGTGCTGCCCTAATAAATCAAGAGATATGAGATCACACCAAAGAACTCAAAAACTAGTTTAAAAAGACAAAGTATCTCAGATTTATACGGGCGTTTACGATAAAGAAATAGAAAAGCACATCATTTGGATATAAATAAACAAGAATATTGAACTCCCCTGGTTAGAGATGGTTCTTAGGAATCTCACATATCACTATGATTGATGTACTCTATAAAAGAATGCACATAGAAACCAAGATCCTCATGTAATATTGTATGGGTAAATTGCACACTTAAATGACAATTATCATGCACAACACCAGTGGTAGTGATTAATAGTGTGTTGGGGTTATCACCTAAATCCAACCACTCACAAGGGTGAAATGTGTTTTCAACTTATCTCCACCTTATATCAGGAAAGATACTTTCACTTCAGAAAAGATCATTTCAGGGTATGCCCATTGCCCCCTTAAGTAGACAACTCACAAATGTGATACAGGTTGAGTATCCCATATCCAAATATCCGAAATATGGAATATTCCGAAATACGGACTTTTTGGAGTGAGAGTGAGATAGTGAAACTTTTGTTTTTTGATGGCTCAATGTACACAAACCTTGTTTAATACACAAAGTTATTAAAAATATTGTATTAAATGACCTTCAGGCTGTGTGTATAAGGTGTATAAGAAACATAAATTAATTGTGTGAATGTACACACACTTTGTGTAATGCACAAAGTTATTAAAAATATTGGCTAAAATGACATTCAGGCTGTGTGTATATGGTATATATGAAACATAAATGCATTCTGTGCTTAGATTTAGGTCCCATCACCATGATATCTCATTATGGTATGCAATTATTCCAAAATACGGAAAAATCCCATATCCAAAATACCTCTGGTCCCAAGCATTTTGAATAAGGGATACTCAACCTGTACTTGTATACAGGCGCTCAGAAATCTTTATCTCATATTCACACCATAGAGAAAAGTTTCAGGGGATGCCCCCTTCAGCAAAACACTCACATACAAAGCCTTGTATGATTTGCAGGGTAGGTGGTTCATTAAACTTCCTTAATACCGTTTTCCACAGCCACTCCTCAGCTTAACTCCTCCAAGTGCACAGTAAAATGATGAAAGCAGGTTTTTATAGCAGCAAAAAAACTTTTTATTTTAACAAACATCCATTCAAAATATCCCCTTAGATAAAAGTAGGGGAGCATACCCGGGTTGGAGATCGCACAAGGATAATGCTGGTAAAGAAACGGGGCCCCGTTCTGTCAATCCCAAAGTCCTCTCCTTGCTGGATAGCAGGGTCAGACTGGCCTACGGGGGTACCAGGGAAACCACCGGTAGGCCCCACTGCCTGAGGGCCCACTCCTTCCTCTAGGGATCAGGTTCCAGACTGTGCACTTGTATTATACATGGTAGATATGTTGCATTACACTGCACTAGACTAAGGTGTATTTCAAGCCTCTGTGGAGGCTGGCCACACCCCCTTTGTAGTCTGGCCACACCCTTAAGTATAGGCCCCTATCACTGCATTCCCCCGGTGGGCCCTTCATGCCCCAGTCCGACACTGCTGGATAGCGTCCCTTCCGTAGCACAGACTCCCCCACCTATGCGTTTCAATCCTCTAGGTATCCTTGTCAAGGTGTATGGGGTAATCTGTGTTATGTGCAGTATACAGTTGTGCTCATAAGTTTACATACCCTAGCTGAATTTGTGATTTTCTGGCTATTTGTCAGAGAATATGAATGATAACTCACAAACTTTTCTTTCACTCATGGTTAGTGGTTGGGTGAAGCCATTTATTGTCAATTAACTGTGTTTACTCTTTTTAAATCATAATGACAACAGAAACTACCCAACTGACCCTGATCAAAAGTTTACATACCCTGGAGATTTTGGCCTGATAACATGCACACAAGTTGACACAAACGGGTTTGAATGACTTCTAAAGGTAACCCTCCTCACCTGTGATTTGTTTGCTTGTAATCAGTGTGTGTATAAAAGGTCAGTGAGTTTCTGGACTCCTGAAAGACCCTTGCATCTTTCATCCAGTGCTGCACTGACGTGTCTGGATTCTGAGTCATGGGGAAAGCAAAAGAATTGTCAAAGGATCTGCGGGAAAAGGTAATTGAACTGTATAAAACAGGAAAGGGATATAAAAAGATATCCAAGCAATTGAGAATGCCAATCAGCAGTGTTCAAACTCTAAAGAAGTGGAAAATGGGGGGCGTGGCCTAGTGGCTGAACGGGTAGGACGCTTCCTTAGAGTGCTCCTGAGGTCGGGCATCTAAATCCCCTTTTCTACCACCTATTGCTTCTACTTGTGGCCCCCACGACTGTGCCTATAAGAGCTGGGTGCCTCTGGTGTTGGTGTACCTTGGCTGCAGAATCAGGGAGCCGGTTTACTGGCTCCTGCGGGTTGCGGCCTGTTCACCGGCGCCAAGCCGGGACCTCAAGTACACCGTCCCCCCCTCCCCCTGTTACCGGAAGTGCTGCTGCCATGGAAGCCATCGGCGAGTCTCTCCATCCCGATTGTGAAGGAACGCTGTGGACCGGAGCGGACCGCAGCCCTGTGAATCCTGCTCCAGGTACCCGTACGTGCGGCAGCCATCTCTGTGCGGGAGGACGGAGCAGCGGGACCCCGCGGTATCACACGGGGAATTGCAGCCTTTGGAGGAGATCACCGCTGATGCCGGCAGGGGGGGATCACCTCGGCGCCGCACGCCAGCGGCTGGGATAGCATCCCCTCCGGCGCTGCTTGGTCCCTGCTCTCCCTGACGGGTAAAGAGTGAAGCGCAGGAGCCGCAGAGCTGCCACCTGCTCCTGGAGCCTTGCGCTGCCTGACAGCCATTCTAGGGGGAGACAGGCTACAGGATTACACTGCAGCTGCTGGCTCCTGGCATAGCACATAATCTATTGCTTACCAGCCACCCTGATTGGAGTCCAACTCTGGGGTTGTGCTGCAGCTGCTGGCTCCCGGTGCCACCCACTAACAGCTAGCTGCGCTACAGGTACGGTAGTGGTGCTTTAGTTTCTTCCCCTGGTGCCACATGATCCTTCCTCCCCCCAGCCTACAGGGTAACGTGCCCTAGAGCCGCGCTGCGGTGGCCTGACCTCGGTGCCTGACCTCGGTGTTGCTCAAGTGATAGCAGTGGGGTCTCTAGCTTTTTTTTTTCTCCCTCTAATGCTACCAGACTTTTGCTCCTCCTGGCTGGCAGGGAGTCAGGCTCAGGGGCAACACTGAAGCTGCCTGCTCTGTTCTGATATCATATGAATGCCACCTTAGGGCACTGCCTGCCCTTTATCTGCTACCCGGAATGCTGGCCTAGCAGCGCAATTTGTCCTACCTGGACCGTAATAGTACTCTTTTTCCCTTTCCCTTTTCTACTTAACATACATTTCACAAGCAGCGTCTGTGTCTCCTTTTACATTTGTGATTCCCTGCCTACCCTATTAGTCCTCTATAATAGCGCAAAAAAATAAGAAAAATACACAGGCCCCCACAAATTTTTTTTGATCAAAGTCTAAGGGCCCTCCGACTCCTGCATTGCTTACGGACTCTCCTTCCTCCCCCGGTTCTTCAGAGATGGGTATAGACCCGCAGATCCAAGCAGTTATGACCAGTTTACTTGAGGGGGTTCAATCCGCCTTTAAACAAGAACTCTCCACTGCCATTGCCGACTTCAAGTCTGATCTCACGGCCCTTGGTAATCGTACGGACGCTCTTGAATCTAAGACGGATGACCTCTGCCGTTCTCAGCAACCTCTTGACTCGGAACTCTCTAGACTCCACGATGAGATGGAGGATCTCAAAGAACGTCAAGAAGATCAGGAGAATCGCTCCCTTCGCAATAATTAACGTGGCGGACTCGATCCTTAGCTCTGCTCTACCATCCTTCTTGAAAGACTTTTTTCATCACGTATTGCCTGATCTCTCAGATGGCGACTGTCTTTGCGATAGAGCTCACAGAGCACTTCGGGCAAAGCCTGCTCCGACTCAACCACCCAGAGACGTCATAGTTCGTCTACATTATTGTCGTTCAAAAGAACGGATCCTATTGTCGGTTCGAGACTCCCCAGTCATCGATTTCTGAGATATGCATCTGCAGGTTTTTCAAGATCTGGCCCCCTCAACCATTCAAAAGCGACGAGACCTCCAGCCTGTTACTAGGATACTACGTCAGCATCAAATACGCTGTAGATGGGAAATTCCTTTTATGTTACAGTGAACAACTCCACTCACTCCATTAAAACTTTGACTCAGGGTCAGGAGCTGTTGGCTAAACTTGATCTTCTCCCTGTATCATCACCTGATGGTGGTAATGCCTCTTCCACTGTGCCAAAACACCCCCAGATTCCACCGCCTGAATGGACGAGGGTAACTCGTCATCACATTGGCACTAATGACCCCCCTTGATCTTAGCGGACACTCTTAGCTCTAATCAGACAGTCCTCACTGTTTTAGGGATACATCTCCTTGAACTATGTTCTTTGTTGACAGGTGGGGACTCTTGCCTCCATCTTATTTTCTTTAATGCGAATGTTATTGATTTTTAATATCGCTTACCAGACTTTAATGTTTGTTCTGATATTGCTTACCAGGCTTTAATATTTGTTATATGTTACGCCTAGCTTTATATTATTGCGCTGGGCTTACCATGCTCACCTTATTATCCCTTGATTCCCCCCCCCCCCCTCCGCCGTTTTGTTTTGTTATGACACAGTACATTTTTTTTTCTGTATTCTGGGTTACATGATTGTATCTTCGGCTCTGGCCGACTCTACTATTGCGGTCCAGAGGGACCTGTTTCTCCTGCATTGGTTTGCGGTACCCGCTACCCCCGTGCTCCCTTTTTTTGTTACTAAGAAGTATAATGTTTAATATCTGTGTAGCGGTCCTTGATTGGGACCCTATATTTCAGGGTTTTTTCCCGTATGGGTTGTCTTTCACTTTCTCTTCTCCTACATCTCCGCTTCTTGTTTCTTGCTGTTCTTCTTCTCTTCTTTCTTTTCCTCCCTGGGATGGGTTTCCACTGATCCTCTTCCGTTCTTTGGTATCACATGGCACTTAAATTGTTTCCTATAAATGTTAATGGGCTTAATTCTCCCAAGAAACGTACAGTGATGTTATCCGCCTGTCGGAGAGAGAAGGCTGATATAGTTTTCCTTCAGGAGACCCATTTCACTGGTACACATTCTCGACTTCAAGGTAAGCAGTTTACCCAAACCTTTTTTGCCTCTGCTGACTGTAAGAAAAGGGGGTAGCTATACTGATCCACCGTAACATCCCTTTTGCACACACCACAACCATAGCTGATCCTGACGGCCGATACCTCATAGTGATTGCGCACTGAAATTCTAACACTTGTGTCAGTATACGCCCCTAATCAAGACAAATCACGTTTTTTCCACACACTCTTTTTGCGTCTTAATAGAGTAGCGCAGGGCCACATCATTCTAGGTGGAGAATTTAATACTGTGATTGATCGTCTCTTAGATAAATATAATCCCCCTAAAAATAAGAAGGAAGCATCCACGACTGAAGCTGCCCTTACATTAATATCCTCCCTCACACAGCTTGATCTACGAGACACCTGGCGTCTTAAACATTCCACTGCTAGAGATTATACCCACTTTTCTGCACCTCATCAGCATTACTCTCGAATAGATAT
This sequence comes from Pseudophryne corroboree, assembly GCF_028390025.1. Taxonomy (NCBI): domain Eukaryota; kingdom Metazoa; phylum Chordata; class Amphibia; order Anura; family Myobatrachidae; genus Pseudophryne; species Pseudophryne corroboree. The sequence goes on along the minus strand of NC_086445.1, from coordinate 244,290,568 downwards.
GATACATGTGTCTCAATCACTCACGACATTGATTTCTGATGCAGGCATCACTCCCTGTTCATGGACGGACCATGCGGGGGTTTATATCCTGGTAGAACTCTATAGAACCCCTAATAAGACACGTAAGTGGCATCTCCGTTACACCCTTCTTTCGCATCCCTCCACTCTCTCGGACACTAAATGAAACCTGAAATTTATTTTTAGGAAAACGCCTCCCCAGAAGTCTCTCCTAGTCTAGTTTGGGAAGCACATAAAGCCACTATTCGTGGTCATTTCATGTCCAAGGCCTCAGCCATACGTAAGAAAGCAGCACAGGAAGTTTCCTCATTGGAATCTCAAATTTCTGCGCTTTTAGCCCAACATAAAAATACCCCGAGTGACTCATTACTTTCCCAGATAAATAACCTCAGGAGTCAGTTAAATACCCTTTTATCGCGAAGAGCGGCAGCTATACTACAGAAGCTCCGTCAAAAATTTTACGATAAAGCGGATAAAATAGATAGTCTCTTAGCCAATAAACTGAGAAATAAGCGAGCTATGGGAATGATAGAAAAACTGCATTCTACTACAGTAAACACACTCACTTATGATCCTAAACTGATGGTGGAGGAATTTCTGAACTTTTATAGCTCCTTGTATAATCTCCCTGCCCCCCCTCTACCCTCCGACGGTCCAAAGGGAGCACGTTCATACCTCTCAGATACCCCCTTACCATGTCTGACAGAGCAACAGATTTCTCTTCTCAATGAGGATATCTCGCTGGAAGAGACGGTTACCGCTATCAAATCTATGTGGTCGTCGGCTGCACCTGGCCCAGATGGCTTTACCGCTCACTATTACAAAACATTCCTTATGGAATTAGCCCCTTATCTTACCTCGCTCTTTAATAATGTTCTGGAGGGAGCATCGCTTGCGCCAGCAACTGTGCAAGCCGACATTATTGTGATTCCGAAGCCGGAGAAGGATCCAACGCAATGTTCCAACTATCGCCCGAACTCATTGCTGAACGTTGATCTTAAGATTTATGCTAAAATCTTAGCCAACCGCTTAGCTCCCCTACTCACACAGTTGACACACCCGGACCAAGTGGGCTTCATCTCTGGCCGTCAGGCCTCAGATAATACCAGGAGAGCCATAGATTTGATTTACTCCATCCATAAACAAAAGCTACCCTCATTGTTGCTAGCACTGGACGCTGAGAAGGCTTTTGACAGGATTTCCTGGCCCTTCGCTTTCTCGGTATTCCGGAGGATGGGCTTTTCTGGCAAATTTTTGGATGGTGTCTCGGCGCTTTATAGATCCCCTACTGCCACAGTCTCTGTTAATCGCCTCACCTCTTCCACATTTGGTATACCTAACGGCACCAGACAGGGATGCCCGCTCTCCCCATTGCTATTTGCCTTGGTTATGGAACCACTGGCAGCAAGGATCCGAGCTAATGCAGCTAAAGCTGGAGTGCGGGTAGGTCCTTCTGAACACAAAATTGCGTTATACGCTGACGATGTCCTCATATCCCTGGGATCCCCGTCTCAGTCGTTACAGCCGCTCCTCTCTGAGATAGACCTCTATTCTAAACATTCAGGTAAAACTGAAGAATTGCATTTTTATATCCCTGGCCCGATTAAGCTCTCTTTGGAAAATTCCTTTCCATTTCAATGGCACAAGCAAAAAATTAAATACTTAGCATTTTCCTAACGCATAGCCATCATCAACTTTATCAAGCTAATTTCCCTAGACTTTTAGATTGCATTAAGTCGGATTTGTCTTCTTGGTCTAGTCTCTTTATCTCCTGGATAGGTAGGGTAAACTCAGTGAAGATGAACGTGTTC